>NC_072782.1:14502063-14574074 GCF_022539595.1 Amphiprion ocellaris
AATAACATAAAAACATCAGGTGACTCTCACTGTTTGTTTGTAGGTCCACTAGTCCTTTTAATATCTGACAAAAATGAGTGAAAATAATCCCATCATAAAAATTAGCATACTTTTGTCACATTCATTGAAAGATAAACATGTGCTCTAGTTTTTATTTCCACTTACAAAACCTCGAGTGTACTGGTGCATTTGGGGTCCTCCACTTATGGCTTTACAGAAAGCATCCTGGATAAACTGAGGAGGGGAGAAGTCAGGAAATCCCTGTCCAAGGTTCACTGCTTTGTAGTCTGCTGCTAGCTGTGTAAACTCAACCCTGTTGGTGCAAAATAGGCCAGGAAATGCAATGATGTTACTAAAACTATCACAAGGAATCAAACATCATCCACTGTGACACTCATATTATGGTACCAGTGCTCCTGCAACCATATTGAAAAATATCTGCACAAGTTAATAGGTAAGATCATAATCCCTTACAATTATACATGCTTCAAAATAAATTACTTGATTGTTAAAAATGTGTACAATAGAAATCAATCTGAGAATCCTTCATTTCTTTCAGGATTCAGAGATAGTGGATATAGATAAGTCAGAGACAGTTGTCCAATGGTTCACAACAAACAGAAATTGAAAGCAAAAATCTGACTATTTCACTTTCCAAAATAACAGAAACATAAAATAAGGCCTGTACTGCAGCCAGTAACTCATTGTATCAAGTTGTTTTTTGATGCTCAACTTAGGAATCCATCAATGAGATGAATAACTGATATTTGGAACCTGAAATACATTGTGCTAAAAATTTAAGTCTGTGGTGTCAAAACTTAGAATAAACACACTTCAACACAAAAATTTTATTGGAATGTTTAATTAAAAGATAACATTTATCAGTGGTGTTTGTGGGCTGATGTGTAACCAGATAGTGCTGTGGATGGGACATTGGTCTACCCCAATCTCAAACATGAATTCTTTTGCAGGACAAAAGGAACATGTTTTTTTTTTGCATTTTTTTTTTGATGCAACCACTATCTTTAATGTTCACAGTGCAACATCAGAGTACTGTTTAAAGACAATGTACCATACAAACACCCTAAATGGCATAATAAAATCTAATGTTTTAATGCTTTCGTTGCACATTCTATGATGGAATTAGCTGCACAGTGAAGCGTGCATTTAATTATTTGAGAGCATTTAGCAGGTTTATTGAATGAACCTGGTCTGGGTTGTGTACCACCCCTGTGATCCACCAATCAGATGTTTATCAGCAGCAGCCGGTTGGGTCAGTAAATCCAAACAAGCACTGGTGAGTGACATCAAATTCTCTGACAGGCTCGACTCAGGACACTAACATCAGACAACAAGCAGCAGACATTCCTCTGAAGATCTGACTGAAAGCAGCTACCAACATAGCTCAAGACAAAGTCCACTCACCAGACGTTTTTATCTACACCGTCTGTTCTGCGTGCATGAAGTCGTCTGGACATGATTATCTAGAATTAAAGCACAATTTTGTGAATTTTTAGCCACTGTATAAACGTGTATGTTCTGTTCATTGCAGCTGTACTCACCTTGTGATTGTTTCTGAATGAACTCTGACGAATTACAATCAAACTAGCAGCCAGATTCTTGATTACTCCCATCAATGATAATCATCGCCTCGGACAGCACAGCCCAGACTTGAAGCCCTTACCGAATAACACGAAATAGAGAAGTGCTCTATTAGCGTTCCTTCTCATGTGACGCTCTCATTCAACTTTGCAGCAAATATTGGTACAGCGGTGAAACAGTCAACTTCTCGCACCTCCCCTTCAACCTCCTTGTGTTTTCATTTCCACTTCCTGTCTGGGCGGAGCGAGACAGAAACAGCGACACTGTCGGTTCAGACCGACAAACACATCCACCGTAAATCACACAACCAGCTCCGGGGACAACTACACTGTATTAAGTGATAAGAATGTAAATTTCGTGATTGTATTTAGAATAGTTAAACATTTTGGGAAATACGTATAAAGTGTTTTTTTTCCGGAGTTCTTACTATTACTGTTATTTAGGCGCCTCCGCCGCAGGTTGCCAGGCAACCTCAGTACAGGCTTTGATCACTGCGCCTTTCAAAAAAGTAGTTCCTAACAAAACCCTACATAAAACTAAATATTGTCGTTTTTACATGGTTTCTATACTGTTTTAGAAAAAAAAATAAAACGAGTTAATAACTGAGCAAACTTCTGGCAGGCGTTTTTGTTTTTTCAAACTTTCAGACGATGCAGGCTAGCTTTCTATTCTGACTGCTATGCTAATTTAGCTAACCAGCAGCTTTCTAGCTTCACATTTTAAGGAAGAGACATAAAATGTGGTATTAATCTTCTCATCTAACTCTTGCAAAGACATCCATTTAGCTTCTTGTCTAAAGTGTCAAGCTATTCCTTCCAAAGACACGTACCCATAGGGTTCATTTTTGGTAAAATAAGCAAACAAATCTGACAATAGATGTTGCCATGTATTTAATTGACCATGACACACATTATAATACACCTGGACAACAAGATGGTGGACATTTGAACCAATATTTGCACAGTTAACACACTTTCATATCAAGCCAGTGCAATATAAAGAGACTGATTTACTTATTGGACATGACATAAGTTATCTTTTTTTCCTCTAAACTGCAGCTTTTTTCAAGTCCTCAGGCAGCACTCTGCCCTTCTTTCTCGCCCTGTCTTTCTTCTTCTCCGTTTTGACTTGTTTGCGTTTCTGGAGGTTCTTCCGCCTCTTGTCCTGCCGTTGCTGCATCTTTTCTATGATGTTCTCGCTACGTTTGTTCCAGCGCTTCTTCCTCTGATCGTGCCTCTTCTCCTTCTTCTTCAGCGAGGCTCGCAGCATGTCCTCGTCGTCTTTGATTTTGATGCCCTCTGCTTTATAGAGCAGGTTGGTCCATTGGATCTTCTTTTCCAGTTCCCTGGCCTTTTCCTCGTCTTTCTCCCTCAGCTGTTCCACCTTTGCTTTGCGGGCCTCCACACGGCTGAGCAGCTGCTTGTAGTTTTTCCCCATCAGCGGCGTAACTTGACCCTTTACACTCTGCTTCTTGTTCTTCTTTTTCTGTATTTTATCTACATATCCCTCTTCCACTGTCTCCACCTTGTTGAACACAATAGCTGTCTCATTTCGCTTGCTGGAGGCAGGAGCTGGCTGTTGTTCCTGTTTTATCTCTGGAACCTGCTCCTGGCCATTTTTCTCTGCCAGTTTCTTCATGAGAAATTCTTTCCTCTTCCTCTTCTTGCGCTCCCGCTCGAGCTTTCGCTTTACACGTTTTGCCTGGACTGCCTCTGATAATGCATCCTTTGGGGGTCCCTTAAAAAAGATGAGTCAACGTGATTAGTTTCTAATGATAAGGGTAAGAATTTCCTGAGAACAACAGAAGTCAGTCTTCTTCATGTTGAATTTAACTGCACATACATAATTCAGACCTTTAGTGTCTGCGGTATCACATCTATGTTTTTACCAACAAAATTAAAATATAACAAATTCCTGAATTCATCACACAACCTTTTGTGGCGGTGGCCAGACAATTATTTAGCTTTGCATGTTCTGCTCACAGCTAAGACTTGATTTAACTCCATAAATGCATTATGTTGCACATGAAGTCTCATTCACTTAATCTGATCTTTCAGTCTGCACTTGTTTCCAATTCGCATCAGCATGAACATAAGAACATTCAAATGCAATATTTAAGTTGGCTCTGACTTGTTTTACAACTGATTTTCTGCACTTTTTAAATACTGCATACCTGGCCTCTGGACTCTTCAATCTTTTCATGTAGCCTCTTGCGCAGGACATCTACTGTGGAGAAGCTGGAGTCTACATTTCCTCCTTTGAGAAAAAAAAAAAAAAAAAAAAAAAAATGAGACCGTTGGACGCAAAGGAAATCCTGAATCAACACTATGACATTAGAGCTTTACTGAACTTCCATAAACCAACTGTACCTTGAGGCTTCTGTGTCCTAGCTCCATTTATGCTCTCAGTTTTAGGTCCATGTGGTTTTCCTGTAGCCAGACTTTTCTGTGCTGCTGGAGAGGGCTGAGCCTTCTTTTGGGGTTTGGGAGTCTTTTCATCAGTGCCCTTGTCTTTAAAATGTTTCTTTTTACATTTTTTCTTCTTCTTTGGTTCACCAGAATCACTTTTACCCTTGAAATGAACTACAAACAGACAAACACATGTTTTAATGATCACGTATATATTAAACAGATTATTCATAGCAGTCTATTCACTGCCTTGGCGTGTAGTTGTACATACAGGTATCAGACCAGGAACTTTATAAGGTTTACACAATACAAACTAACTGTAGAAAAATAGGTCAGTGTAGATCCTATGCTTTTCTGACACCATATGGAAAACCGCGCAATCATCTGCTTTTCACATGGTAGATTGTTGTGTTACTGGCTTTTAACTTAGGAGCTACAGCAATTAATCAACTAATCAATTTGTTGTTGACTATTACATTTATTACCAACTATCAGTTTGAGTTTGTTTTTATAAGAAACAAATAAATTTAAATTGACTAATTCCAGCTTGGGGCTGCACAGTGGCGTAGTGGTTAGCACTTTCGCCTTGCAGCAAGAAGGTCCCTGGTTCGCGTCCCGGCTTTCCCGGGATCTTTCTGCATGGAGTTTGCATGTTCTCCCTGTGCATGCGTGGGTTTTCTCCGGGTACTCCGGCTTCCTCCCACAGTCCAAAAATATGCTGAGGTTAATTGATTATTCTAAATTGCCCTTAGGTGTGAATGTGAGAGTGCTTGTTTGTCTCTGTATGTAGCCCTGCGACAGACTGGTGACCTGTCTAGGGTGTCCCCTGCCTTCACCTGAGTCAGCTGGGATAGGCTCCAGCCCCCCCCGCGACCCTAGTGAGGATTAAGCGGTGTATAGATAATGGATGGATGGATGGATAATTCCAGCTTCTTAAAATTTAAGATTTCCTGGCGTCTTTGCTCCCCTGTGACAGTAAACTGAATATCACTGGGTTGTGGATAAAACAAGACATTTAAGGAGATTGTTTTGGGCTTTGGCAAACAACGATGGACAGTTTTCATCATAAAATAATCTATTAATTGAGAAAATACCTGAGATATTAGCCCCTTTGAAATGTCATTACAGTTAGCAGACTAGGAACTAAACTTGTTTGGCAATACAAACTAATTTAAGGAAATTAAGTCACTGCAGATCTTATGATTTTGTTACCGCATTGCTAACCACCTGATCATCTCGTTTCCTCATTTTCTAAGAAACAAAATCCAGTTTCAGCTGACATAGTAGATGACTCTTCTCCTCAGTGACTGATGTAGTCAGCTGTAAACATTTTTGTATTTTTTAAGTGGTTGATGACAAGCATAACTAGGCCTTAATTTTGGAAGTGTTTCAGTCATTAGAAGTCTATTTACATTTTTGAAACTGGCAAGCTAAAAAAATCTTGTACAATATATTTTACTTTTCTGTTGTTTAAGGCTGCAATTAAAATCTACTTAGATTATCAATTTTCTTTTGACTCCTTTTACTCAGGGAAATTCTTTTTGAAGCTTTCAATCACAGGTTGCACACATGATTTTCTCCTCAGATATTGCTTCATTTAAATCTTTTTTTAAGGCCCTGGACCAGTAAAGCTACAATATTGCAATCCATCGAACTAAACAATTATTTGTCTACAAAATGTCAGATAAAGAAAAATGTTCCTCACAATTTTCCAAATATCTAATATGGATAGAAAACCAGAAGCACACAATGTTTATATTTTTAGCTAGAAACGTGTTTGAGACTTTTTCTAAATAGGCCCAAACGATTAATAAATTATGAATATATATATATATATATATATATATATATATATATATATATATATATATATATATATATATATATATATATACACACAATTATAAATAATGAACACTATCTGAAAAGGCTGCAGTGTAGCAGCTCTTTTGGTGAACTGCAGTAATAAACTGGAATTTTTATGGCATATACTGAGTTTTACACCTTTTTCTACAACAGCTAGCACATAAATCACAAGAGTACACATTATAGCTTCCAGCTACAGAGCAGAAAATTGTGTTGGAAGGAGTAATTTAGCAGAAATATTAAGCTAACATTACCAAACGGTCTCTTCTTTGGCTCCTGGTCTCGTTGAGAAAAGACTTTGCTTGCAAATTTCTGAATGTACGAGTCCTTAGAGGCGAGATCCATGTGGACAAATTAACCGCCTTTAACTCAGCTGAAACAGAGTGAAAACGGAGAAATTCACGGATAAAAAATGTCAACACATTTCTATACGCACGTGTGTAAATTTAACGGGGCGGAGCTTCACTAAACCGGAAGTAGTAACACTAAAATCTGTCCCCCTCCGAGCAGAAACATGTCAGTTATGTAGCTGTTATGTAGTTGGATGTTTCATCCATTTCTACCCGCTTTTTATCAGTGTTTTGAACTAGCATGGCTTCATTAAAATCACTGCTGGCTTACACCAGCAAGGTGCTTCTGACATTACAGAAACAGGTACGTTTTTTGTGTTATTTACTTAACGAACAAAATTCTGTCTGAATGTCACCTGAGTTCAGTTTGTTTTCTATCATTGCAGACTCATGTCATTTACATCAAGAGGACTCTGTTGCTGAGCAGACTTCCACTCTTCAAACGTACAGATGGTATGATAAACGATGTTCATGATGACATTTTCAGTTGCACTTCTTTAACTTCCACTATTTTAAAAAAGTAAACACTAACCAAGTCGGCAATGTCAACTAAAAGAAGAAATACAGGGGGACAATACAGGTGATTTAGACTGTTTGAATGGATTAACGAATACTTACAAACATATATATTTAGTTTTTTTGCTGTTTTGTTTGCAAAGGTACCAATAGTGTATTTAATGACGCTTAGATTCCATATAAAAAGATTTAGTACCAGAAAAAAGTTTCATCCCATACATGGTATTTAACTTGTTAGCACTATGAAGGCTGGCTGAAAACTGTCATTTAGTAGACTGATGTTTTGGGAAGCATCCCTGTTGTGTGTCTGAAATGTGAGTTACAATCACTCCCTATTTAAGATGTTTTCTTTTATACCAAACCATGGTAGATATCATTACATTTACATTCAGGTAAAAGTATCTGTCAGATCTAATGTTCTGTGGGTTTCCAAATTTTGCCTTTTTAAACAATTCCTTATAAAAAAAAATATTGATTATAAAAATACACCATGGTCTGATGCAGCAGCCTCTATCTATTGTCACTATGTGATCTTGAACAATGCCTTGCCCACAGCAAGTAATAGCCAGCTACCTAGACTAGAGAAATAAATGATGAAAATTTCAGTTTTAATTAAACATATAGTAAATATTAATCAACTAAGACATTTTAGTGAAGCATTGTGTTGGAGTTTGTCTTATTCAAATTTTGATTGTAATTTTCTTTTCAGTCATTCCCTATTTTATAGTGATACAAAGACAAATTGCTCACATTAGTACTGTATATTATCTGTTATAAATCCAGGAAGATCTTGCAAACAATTCTAGTTTGACAACATGCTAATGTCTGGGGTAACATCTACAGCTAATTCTTCAATCAAGTGTTTTACATGACTTAATCAATATAAAGTGAGATCCCATAAAGAATCCACTTTGCATTGTACATTTCCAGGCAGGTTCATCAACATCGGCCGACTGTCCAGCACCACAGCAGCAGAGAAAGGAGAAGATTCCTTCCTCAAATGGTTCCTGCTGCTCATCCCCGTCACCACCTTTGGCCTTGGAACATGGCAGGTACAGCACACTCAATTTTTGTCTCCACTTTTAAAATAAAGAATCCTGATGTGTCTTTGTTGTTGTTGGGTGGAATTTACCAGTGTTTTTTTGGTGTAGGTGAAAAGGCGGCAGTGGAAAATGGCACTGATTGATGACCTGATGAGACTCACCAATGCAGAGCCCATTCCTCTTCCTCTTGAGTAAGGAAATGGTCGACACACGTCAGGGTCAAACAACAGGTCGTATAGAGTCTGATTGTTGATAGCTGTGCACTGAAGTTATGTGAAGCTGCACAGATAATGACAAGTAATTTAATTTAATTAATCCAAAGATCCAGTAACATTTGCTAAGTATTAGGCCCACAATTATCAATATTTTATCAGTAATAATTCAGAAAAAGATACGCCACCTGTCTTAGTCGTGGCACAGCCTCTTAAAGAATCAAATTTTGGGACTTTTATTAACATTGTCAACATGTTTCTCTTAGAACTCTGTTGGGGTTATAGAGATGTACAATACACTAAAGCAGGGATGTCAAACATGTGGACCGTGGGCCAAAACCGGCCACCAGAGGGTCCAATCCAGTGTATAAAACTTACAGAGAAGACATTAACTGCAATTTGTAAAATTATACATTTAAAATAATTCCTAGACTATGACAAGTTGTTTTGATCATAAAGTAAAATACTATATGGTTCATTGCTCTTTTGTCATTTTGTGTCTCATTTTTGTAATATTTTGTTTCTGTGGGGTTTTTTGTCTGACTTGTACCGTTTGTCTCACTTTTTTGTCGTTTTGTTTCACGCTTTTGTTATTTTTTGTCGTTTGTGTAGTTTTTTCATTTTTTGTCTACTTTTTTTGTCTCTTATTTTGTTTTGTGTTGTCTCATTTTTTTGTTATTTTGTTTCACACTTTCGTTGTTTTTTTGGCTCATTTTTGTCATTTGTCCATTTTTTTTGTCGCTTTGTAACTTTTTTATTGAATTTTTTGTCTCATTTTTGTTTTGTTTCATGTCATTTGTCTCTATTTTGTCATTTTGTTTCTTGCTTTTGTCATTTTGTGTCTCATTTTTGTAATATTTTGTCTTGTTTTTGTCTTTTTTAAGGTAAAATACTATATCATTCAGTTCCAGATGCCTGTGACTAAATGTTTGTGCCTTTGTAGATCCACTGTGATATTTAAGTTGTAAAGCAAATGTGTAAATGATTAACTGAGGCATAATATTGTTGAAATTTAATTTATTTTTCTTAACAAAGTTCAGTTTGTTCATAATGTTTTGTAAAAGGATAGTTCCTTAAATGTGAATACTTTCAGAATGTACTTTTTTGCACTAAAACAAGTTGTGGTTATTTTTAGGTTGTTACGCTCTGCTTTTACTGATCCGGCCCACTTGAGATTAAATTGGGGCTGTATGTGGCCCCTGAACTAAAATGAGTTTGACACCCCTGCACTAAAGGTTTTAGAAAGATTTGGTATACAAATGTATGATGATGAAATAGGCTTCACTCTTGACAAACATCCAAAATAGCAATGAACACAAATGTAAAAAAAAATTCATATAGGACCAAATCCTGAAGTACACTGGAGCCATAAATATAAGGAAATAAGTCATTTATTTTTCTCTTTTGCATCCTCCAAGACTTAAATTAATATAAAAATCAAACAAGCCTCATTATTTGTTGTTTGTTCATCCCCCAGTGTCTATATGTATGTATGTATGTATGTATGTATGTATGTATGTATGTATGTATGCATGCATGCATGCATGCATGTATGCATGCATGCATGCATGCATGCATGTATGTATGTATGTATGTATGTATGTATGTATGTATGAATGCCAGGCTTCAGTGTGCATTTGCTTGTCATTTTTCTGCCTGTATCCTAGTCCTCATGAGCTGAACAGCCTGGAATACAGGAGGGTGAGAGTGCGTGGAATGTACGACCACTCTCAGGAGTTGTACATCCTGCCCCGCTCACCAGTCGACCCAGAGAAAGAGGCCAGAGAGGCAGGGACGCTGTCTTCAAGTGGAGAGACTGGCGCTAATGTCATCACTCCATTCCACTGCACTGACCTCGGGTAAGGAATCAGATAAAGCATCACAGCCTTTCCTGCACAACTCATCTTACATGTTGTTCCCCACTGATCTGTGCTGTTTGTGTCACTAAAGCATCACAATCCTGGTGAACAGAGGATATGTCCCAAGGCAGAAAATAAGACCAGAGACCAGGATGAAGGGGCAGGTTAGTATTTCAGATGAGATATCCAGTTTCACAAAGATAGTCTAGACTGAGCTGTAGTGTAGACCAGTCTCAGTGTTTCTTAGATTGATTTAATGCACATTACACAGAAACAAAGACTGACTCATTTCAAGCCACATAAGTTAAAAATTCTTAATGTACCCAGAATTAGAATTTGTTCTCTTTGTGAAACTGGTTCTTGCTCCCTTTTTATTATAGCAAATTTTCTGACAACGAGCTTTTGGCAGAGACATTTCAATAACTTGACAGTAGCACATTTACACTATTCATTAATGGCACTTTTCCATTAGCACCTACTCGGCTCGACTCTACTCGGTTTGTGAGGTCTTCCATTAGGATGTAGTACCTGGTATCAGGTCCTATTTTAGTACCTACTCGGCTGAGGTTCCAAGCGAGCTGAGTCGAGCCGATAATGTGACGCTTACAGAGTGCAGGCCACTGATTAGACAGAGAGTGGCGATACACGAGAGTGACTCCTTCATGAAAACCAAACCCGGCATTTAAAAAAAATAATGGAAACAGCAACGGTGCGCATTGCTCTTCATGGAACTTGGCAAAAATTGAATATGGAAACCAGACCTGTACCATGGGCGAATGAAGAGGTCGAGACTTTTCTGTCTTTGGTGGCGGACCAAAGAATACAGAGGGAGCTGGACGGTGCGACTCGCAATGAGAAAGTTTGTCAGGCGGTATCTTAGCAGATGGCCGCCCACAGATACAGAAGGACAACAAAGCAGTGTCAGGAGAAGCTGAAAAAGCTCAAAAGTGTATTTTGTGCTTGCTGTTTCTTACGTTTGCCGCCATGCTATGAAGACTCCACCCGCGATGAGGTGGTACTCAATTGTAATGGAAAACTACCTGAGTTGAGTCGAGCCAAGTAGGTGCGAATGGAAAAGCGCCATTAGTGCCGAGTTATACTGATGTGAACAACTGCAGTCAAAGCTCCTCAGCTACTCTGAGCCTATTCAGGTTAAGGAATTGAGCGTAATACTGCCTTTCTGCAGGTGGAGGGTGAGGTGGAAGTGGTGGGAGTCGTCAGGTTGACAGAGGTTCGTAAACCTTTCGTACCGAACAATGACGTTGAGAGAAACCGCTGGCATTACCGTGACCTGGATGCCATGTCCCAGGTCACTGGAGCTGTGCCCATCTTCATCGACGCCGACTATGGTAAGAGCTCATTAGCGACAGACTAAACGATGCTCTCTGATTATAATCACATCAGTAGTAATAATCCTACAGGTGTGCAGAATACACCAATAGCAATTTGATATATTGAGTGTTGTTCCATGCAGGGAGCACCATTCCTGGTGGACCAGTAGGTGGACAGACCAGAATCACACTGAGGAATGAACACATGCAGTATATAATAACATGGTAAGTTCGTTAAAGATCAATTAGTACTTATGTTGATCTCTTACTTTGTTCTCTTCGTATTTACTCAATTGTCAATCATTTTCAGTAATTCTTACTTTTTTTCCTTAGGTACGGCTTGTGTGCAGCTACTTCCTACATGTGGTATGCAAAGTTCATCAAAAAGATTAAATTGTGATGATTTAAAGCTGTGAAATTGTTGCACATGAATATTTGGAAGTATTGCAACGCAGTTATTCATATGTAATCATGTGTAATTCATTTGAAGTGTATCAGATCCAGCCGACTCCATGTTTCACTGATGTGTATTTAAATAGCTTCTCTGAACACTTGAGAATAAATTAATGTACCTTTCATTCTTGTTTACATTTTACCAACATATTGTATTAACTGATGGGATCTCTGAAGCTAAATTAACACAAAAGTAGATAGTTTTACTCAGACACTATTTTACAGTTCAGGAGACCTGATTTGTATGCAATTTCCAACTTAGCTGCTAAAATGATACAAAGCATTGGCTGTTTGCATTGTTCTTTAGACAATTTATACATGAGTCCTAAATTAGTTTTCTGCAAGGTGTGAAGGTATTTCTTCCCTATAGATTTTTAACCCTCCCTGAATTCTCTCCATGCAGACTTCTTGTGATCCATCAAATCATCTTCTGCCTTTAGAAAATTTGGCAAAATATTCCCACAACCAACCCACTTTTGATTTAGACAATTTACATGTTAATATCACCATTTTCTCACTTTAGCCTGATCAATTACATTGAAATTAATGTCCAGGTACTACTGGTAAAATGTGGATAAAGTAAAAATCTCACATCCAGGAGGTAAAATAACACTTCAGTTCAGTCTCTCCATACACAAATGCAGAACAAATGAATTAGAATAAACAGAACCAGCTGCTGCACTCTACATTTCCATCCTTGGCTGTATTGAATAAATAATTTACAGTTGCAAATTGGTTCCAAAATGCCATATATTCAGTTTAAGTAACAATAAAAACAGAGTCTCTCCTATTAGGGCATAATTTTTTTATTCCAAACAATTTAACCAAGCTTGGTTGCCAGTTCCTTGGCCTTTGCCTTCTCCAGCTTAGAGATGCGGGCTGTGGATTTGGGACCCATGATGCCACCTCCCCAGTGACGACGGATCTAGAAAACAAGTTGGCAGAGTTTAAAAATGGGCAATTTGTTGTGATATAAATAAGTGCTTTTGTAAAAATGTAGAGATGAACACCATTAACTTTAATACTTACCTCCTCGTATCTGTCATTGTAGTTGGTCTTGATGGCTTCCACAAGCTTGGCAAGTGCACCTTTATCCTCACTGGAGAGACAAAAAAAAAACAAGGCCAGTCAATGCAGTATCAACTTTATGGAGATAAAGCTGCTAATTATTTTAAGACGCTTCAATGAAAGATCCTTCAGCACTAAATGTCTTGTGTCTGACAATTCAAGTAAATGTCCCATCAGGTCTAGTTCATATAAATAAAAGACAGTTTCACAATTAAATGGGAACCACTGCTGCAGAATAGTCACTGTTAAACACTGATCTTCAAAACAGGATCATGTATAAGAACTTTGAGATGGGAACTGAAGTTAAGAAGTTTCTACACTTTAGACTAAGTTTCCATTTCTATATTAGTCAGTCACGAAGGACTGTGTTCAAAGTTACACTTGGAAAAAATTAATTTATATTTTAAGTGCATACTTACGGGTTAATCTGTGTGAAGGCTACTGAAGTGCACGTTTTTCTGTGCACCAGTCTGCCCAGCCTAGCCTTGCCCTTGACGATGCAGTATGGGACGCCCATCTTGCGGCACAGAGCAGGCAGGAATACGACGAGCTAAAAAAGTAGCAGAACCACAGGGGAAAATGTAAGTATTTCAGGAACACATTTTTACCTGTAGGTAATAAAATAATGTTAAATGTATCCAAGAAATGCAATGCCCACACTGAGTCACTGTCAAAACTTGTTTTTGCTTTGCGGTCTCGGCTCAGGGTTAAAAAGCTCGTATGGTTTGATCCACACAGAGGATTCAGGTGAAGAAATTCAGACATCATTGCCAGTGACCACTTTCTAAACTGAACAAACCTAATAAGCAGCCAGAACATTGTACACATCTTACCTCAATTGGATCCACATCGTGGGCAATGATGACCAGCTGGGCCTTCTTGCTCTCCACCAGAGAGGTGACAGTGTTCACACCTGTAGAAAAGTTTAAAATTTAAGCGACTTCTGATCTGCTACCACACAACCCAGAAAACAAAGTTTCATATTTTGGCCAATGCTCAGGGTTAAAAAGCTCGATAAACATCAAGGCAAGTTTCAGGTGAAGAAATTCAAGTCATCACTGCATTCAGGCCACAAGATCATAATGAGTCTGTCAAGAAATTAACTCCAATATAAACAGTGTGTTCACCAGCACAAACTGACTAAACCAGCTTCATAGAGGATAAATCAACAGTCTCAAGAGCACTTCAGGTTAAACACCATGATGGAGATAAGCTGCTGAATAATCAAGGGTGCCACATTGAAATGCAGTCATGGTGAACTTTAATACAGCTCTTCTGATACAAGCCTTTAGTTCCTCTTACCTGCACGGAGGACAGGGGGCCTCTTGGTTGGGGCATCTCCCTTTCCAGCTGCCTTCTGCTCAGCGCGAGCCAGCAGCCTCTGCTTCTTCTCCTGCTTGGTCTCTGGCCTGTACTTGTGGGCCAGCTTGAACAGCTGTGTGGCTGAGGAGGAACACAGCATATTAAAAACTCTGCCAACTAACTGTGTTTATGATAAAGCAACACACATTTCAGGCATTTCAAGCAAATGCATCAGTGATCTTGGTGGAAATGGTCAGCAGAACTGATCAGATAGCAAATATTCTTTCACATCATTTGCAAATTAGTAATATTAATACTCATGCTTTCTTTTTCAGGTTACTATACCAGAACAAACAACTCTTTAGGTGCAACCAATGTTACCAAAAGTGTCTTACCGGTCTGGCGGTCCAGAGCCTGGGTGAACTGGTTGATTGCAGGGGGAACCTTCAGGCGCTTGTAGAGGATGGAGCGCTGCCTCTGCAGGCGAATGTAACGAGGCCATTTCACAAAGCGTGTCAAATCACGCTTAGGCTGAATATCCTGGCCTGCGGTTAACAAAAACAAATGTTCAGTACCTCACATCACACACAGAGTCTTCCTTTAATAATCAACTGTGCATCAGCGATCTTGGTGGGAAATTGTCATCAGTGGTCTTAAGATAGCAAATATTCTTTTACATCATCTGCACTATTACAGTCTCAAGCTCTCCCAAATTCCCGCATGCAGCTACTCACCGATGCCAAAGTTCTTTGGCCTCTTCTCAAACAGGGGATTCACGACTTTCTTGGCCTCATGTTTCTTGGCCACAGAAGGGGCAGGTGCCACCTTCTTCCCCTTAGCCTTCTTTCCCTTAGGCTGTAAAAGAAAACGACATTATTAGCATAATTTTGATTTGGCATGAAAACTCATGTCTAATACTCAGATTTTCTAGCATGGCCTTTAACTGTGCCCACTACCTAAACTATTTCCACTGTAATCAACAAAGTAGCCTGAAGACTAGTTAATAAGTCACTTTTGTAAAAGCAAATACTGAGTAAAGCTCATGAGCATCTCAGCGTAGTTAGTCAAAATCCCATGCTGATAGTGCTGTAGGAGGTATGCCATACAACCAGAGCTAAAACCGATGCAACCGGTTTGGCTGCCAATATTCAAGACGTTAATTGAACAAAAAGCATTTTCATATTGAATTATTACTACATAGTCAACAAATGCAGCTTAGAGTTTAGCTGTAGCTTTAAAATGTAACGTTACCCTGTGTAGCAGCTAATGCTGAGGCCCATTCACTAACGGCTAACACTAGCCGGACACACACTTGCATCCCACTACTATAGACGCTCAGTACCGCTGTGCTACCGTAAGTTACATTATTGATTTATGGACGTGGTATTAACCAAATACAGCAAATGTTTGTCAAGGCAAATGAGCTCCTGAAATCCAGCGTGTTCACGAGCGTTAGCTTTAGCTTCCGACAGGCAGCAACAGCGCTGCTCGTACCGGCTACACTTCAGTCAGTTCACCCAAGTTTTAGCCAAAAACAACAAATCATCGATACACAATATCGACACAATATCCACGCAGAAACTTTAAATAACCTATATATGCATTCTACAGAAGAAGAATAAGCTTCCAGACGAGGATGCAAACAGATACAACAGCTAGAATTATCTCAGAGAAAGATGAGCTATGTACCCACCATGTCGGTTCAGGCAGAAAGGAAGACCGAGGGATTCTGGGTAGCGTAAATACCGCGAGGCTTGCATCGTAATCACGTGTCTTAGCTTAAACCGACCTGATGTCAGATTTCACAGCGACTCGCCTGATCCGGCTCTATACTTTCACAATTTAGGATACTGACTCAAGATCAGTGCTGCAATGATTACACAGTCGTTCAACTAAAACGCTTTGAACGTCATACTGAAAGGACAGAGGAGATTTGTTTTCATTTTAATTTTTCATTATTTTCCATGAATAAATAAAATAAATGATAAAATAAATGATATAATAATAATAATAATAATAATAATAATAATAATAATAATAATAATAATAATAATAATAATAATAATAATAATAATAACAACAACAACAACAACAACAACAATAATAATAATAATAATAATAATAAATAAAATAAATAGTAATATTTTATTTATTCATTGCTTTTTTTTACATTGCATTTGGTTATATTGCAGGTAATAATTAAAATATTTATTTTAATAAATAAAATAAAATAAATGATAAAATAATAATAAGTGAAATAAATAATAAAATTGTATTAATTAAATGACAATAATAAATAATAAATACACAATAAATGATGATGATTATTATTATTATTATTATTATTATTATTATTATTATTATTATTATTATTATATTAAAAAAGTTAATTATTATATAAGCAAAAATGTTTGCATAAAAAATATTTCAATAAATAATTAAAAATTAAAATCGTTATTTCAAATGGAATATCAGAAAAAGTCTGTATGGTTCACAACAAAAAGTTATTCTTTGATATGATTACATATTAAAACTTGATGTTTCACATAGTTGAAAAAAGGGTCATCAAATTTCTAATCTTTCAGTAAACATGCTCTCCTTTTTAGTGGAAGGTTTGACTTCATTTGTAATGTTCTGTGTTGTACATTTGGTATGGGAGATTTTTGCGGACCTCTTTGGGATTTACAAAACTGAGGCCCATCAATACTGATTCATTGTTATATTCATGTTTTCGTGGATACAGATCAAGTAGAAATAACTTAAAGTCTACACAGAAAAAGAATATGTTGGATTGAATGAGATAAGTGATGGCAACTTTCCACTAGAAAGAATGACAAAGTAAGATAAAAAAATAAAATAAAATAAACAAAAAACGAATGGAAAAGACAGGGGACCCAATGTGTAGCATTAAAGAATCATTTTTGAAAAATTGCACCTGAAATTCCCCACTGTTGGCCATTACTCAAACAAGCAAGAATGTGAGTTGCCATATGACTTAAAGAAACTAACTAACTAAACCTGCCCTATAACCATGTACTGTAGGTGGAAGTTAGTCAGTTAAACATTAGGTCTGTAAATGTTCGTATCATTATCTACCTATCACGATTAAAATACTTAACAGTGCAGCCTCAAAGAGATCAGATCCTACCGGACTCGTTTAAGCGACGCACACATCCGTTACGCCACTTCCGTAAACAGGGAGCTTTACGAAAACTGAATAAAAACTAAAAACTATTGAATACTTTAAATATCTATCTATCTATCTGTCTGTCTGTCTGTCTGTCTGTCTGTCTGTCTGTCTGTCTGTCTATCTATCTATCTATCTATCTATCTATCTATCTATCTATCTATCTATCTATCTATCTATCTAATTAGTAGTTTTACAAAATTTCACGTAGCCAATGTTTGATAAGCTACCGTGCTAACAGGGAAAAAAAGCATAAAAACTGAGCTTTCATCTTAAAAGTTTCTCTCACTGTGCATGTTTAAAGCAGTGGGGCTGGCTCTACACGCTGACGTCCTCTGCCTCCTCCTTCTCTACCTTGCGTCGTGCCGTGCCGGGCCGTGCTGCAGATGGGGGTGGGAGGTTGTTCGGGGATGGTGGGCCTGGGTATTGTGTCGCTCGGCTCTTCTGCTCGGTATCTTTGCTAGCTTCCTGTCACCTGCTCGCCTTCAACATGGATGGCTTACGAGGGGATGGAAAATAAACGCTATCGTCGTGGCAGCTGCTTCTGTAGGTAAATACGATTCGTTCATAACAACTGTTGTCATTGCTGCAGCCAGGTGATGATTTCTGAGCTTTCGTGGGTAAACAGAGGGCCCGTCACTCTGCAGGAGCTGTCAGCTCCTGTGGACCCTATTTGTGGAGGTTACTGTGTAGCCTAAACGCGTATGTAGATGTCTAATATATGTTTGAGTTGTCATTCAGGACAATTTGCGTGTGATTTTTGTGGGAGCAGATTGTGTTTCGTGTTGAAATGATGAAGCTAACGTTAGCTACAGCAGCCTCGCTTCTGAATTACTATAGCTTTATTATTGCCTTGTCAAATCAGCAGACGTCCCCCTGAAGAAAGTGAGTAGCTATGGCTGAACAAGACGTTTGTCCTCACCTGGACTCAATAGGCGAGGTGACCAAGGAGGACCTCCTGCAGAAATCTAAGGTGGGCTTTCATTGATTTACAGTAAATGATGCTCAGTGCAGGTCAGTGCCTGTATGTATAATGGCTAACACACACCTGAAGGCTGTCATGTGACTAGTGATCAGCTTACACTGTTATAACACAGCATCAGCTGTGATATATGCTGAAGCCTCTGTTGAGTATCTACTGTGTTATGCGCATGTATGTCATTGTATTTCTGTTCTTATTTTATTATCCTAAGAGTTTTACTGGAAGACAGCTGGATTTCTCATTTTCTTTTCATCTCAGTGGCTTCTTAATTTCTTCTGCTCACAGACACAATGGGAGGGGAAACAAACAAACAAGTCCAGTTCTCTCGCACTGAAGCTCATAGGATTACTGAATGACTGAGAGTCTACACAAGCATCCTTATTATATTATAGTCTATTAAAATCCGCTTCTTCTTTGTGCAGGGAACTTGCCAGTCATGTGGAGCCGGGGGCCCAAACCTGTGGGCCTGTCTGCAGGTACGGTCATGTCCTGTGGTCAATGTTCAGAGTCACTGCTTTTTCAAAAGTTGGCTGGTTTGGCCACAAAAATGATGACTACTGCACTTATCTTAAATCATTTTATAAAAGGAGGCAGGTGAATGCTTAATAATTAATGATAATGTGGAACTTAAATGTAGTTATAAATGCAGCAGCTCTCAAGCTCAGGCAAACAAAAAAGGTTGTTGATTGATTTTGAATGACACCGACAGATAATGTGATTTTATGTCTTTATAAGGTAGGGGGGAGGATTCAAACGCTGTAAGATCCTGTCTCATATAATGTTTTCTGCTCTGTAGAATGACTGCCCATATGTTGGTTGTGGAGAATCCTATTCTGATCACAGCACCCTGCATGCACAGGTACAACTAAATATACCTGCAAGCTTTTTCTTTTCTGTCATCAGTCCACCTTTTTGCCTGTTAGAGGCAACATATTGCATTAGTTGACTAAATGAGAGCTCACTGAGTGATTGTTTGAATGTTTCTATCAGGCTAAGAAGCACAACTTGACGGTGAACCTGACAACGTTCAGGATCTGGTGTTATGTGTGTGAGCGAGAGGTGTTTCTGGAGTCCAGACCTGCCCTGGTGCCTGTACCTGCTGCACCACACCACTGTAAAGCCACAGAGCAGGTACGAGTTCTGCTCACCTCACTGTTTGCTGTTTCTCCATACGTACTTAAATAAAGTACCTAACAGTGTCCATTAATCATTTTCCTAGGAAGCAGCTCCTCAGCCAGTAGGTCACCCGCTAAAAGCAGTGCCAATAGCTGTGGCAGAAGAGGAAGGTTCTGAATCAGAGGAGGATGAGCTCAAACCCAGAGGTACAACATTAACTTCAGCACACTTAAATGCAATCTTGTGTGACCATTGCTTGTATTCAGACCACATAATCTCTCAATAAAAAACACTATATTTGAGAGAGTTCTTAAGAATCAACTCCAAACATTTCCAAACAAGCTCCCACATTTGAGAACTGTGACTAGTTACCAGCCCTGTTTCTTTTAGTCCACACTAGCAGTGAAGATCTTCATGGGTGTTGTTTTATTGTTGTTTGCAGGCTTGACAGGGATGAAAAATATTGGAAACTCCTGCTACATGAATGCAGCTCTTCAAGCCCTGTCCAACTGGTGAGTTCACTTCCTCTCATTACATTTAACTAATTAGCAGGGATGTTTAGTTTTTCTGTGTTCATTTATGAAGGGTTCTTGTGTTTCTTTTCCTTCTCTTTCGTCACCAGTCCTCCTCTCACTCAGTTCTTCCTGGACTGCAGTGGACTGGTCCGGACTGATAAGAAGCCCGCTCTGTGTAAAAGCTACCAGAAACTTATTTCAGAACTCTGGCATAAAAAACGGTAATAAACACATAAAATGTCATAACACTTTCTAAATGGCACACATACAGCTTTATTATGAGTATAAAATTAGACTACTAGCAGCTGATTAAACATTCATACTAAAGTATCTTTAATTGCCATGACTGCTGCCCTCTCAGGCCCAGCTATGTCGTCCCTACCAGCCTGTCGCACGGCATCAAACTAGTAAACCCCATGTTTCGTGGTTACGCTCAGCAGGTAGGGGCAAGCAGCCAGCAGGTAACTACACCTGGCATCACTCAACAGCAGCCTCACACAGTATTTTTCCTTTGTTTTCATACTGTTAACCCCAGTGTATTTATATTACGCATTCTTGAAAATTAATTTTATTTTTGCAACAATATTTGTTATAAATGTCCAAAAGTTTTGTATGAGTTTCTACCCATTTGTGTATTTCAAAGGATAGGCCTACGAATATTCTGTCCGTCCATCTTAAAACGGTTGTCAGGTGTTAATCTGAAAATTACCAAATAAGGGAGTATGATGCAGACAGATGTTCCAGCAAGCAAAAACTTTTTCAGTCTTCTTATGGGTACCTGAATGTTCTTTCAAGACAAACTTGAAAAAATCTGAACCTATCCTTTAACAGCTGGTTCAGTTTTAAAATGCAAGTATTTTTCTAGAGGCAGACAAAGTCATAAATGCCTTATTGCTTTCCTGTGCAGCAAACGGATGTAATCTGTATACTAAATTTTTGTCTTTTTGTTTTTTTATTGAAACTGCAATATGTATTTATATTGGACCTGCTAACCCTCATAGAGGTTTAACAGTGTGGAATTGAAGCAGTAGTTGTACATTTTGGAAATTGTATCGTGTTTAACAAAGCAGTTATGGTAGCTTAGCATAAAGACTGAAAGCAGAGAGAAACAGCTAGCCACAACCTGCTATTTAAGCACAATAGGGTTTATACAAACTAAACAAAGAAAATATGAGATGTTAAATTTTGAGTTAGAGTTGCCAGGAGACAGATATTGTTATCTCTGTATAAACCCAATCTAGCTGTTTTGAATCACTAAGATAAGCTAATGAGGTCTTCACTTTATATTTAGCATACGGGTTTAATGCTATATTATGCTGTATTTAGACATATAGGTGAGTGGTAACTCACCAAGAAAACAAATACGTCCATTTTCCTTTAAGTCTAGAGAAGCTGCCAGATCTGCTGCCATACAACACCTGACTCAACATACATTATCTCCAAACTGCATACAGAAACACTGAAAAGGTTTTGTGTCATTTTTGAGAAGTAGGAATAATAACCAAATTATCTCTTTAAATACACAAACAAGTAAACAACTCATCAGACTTTTGAGTTAATTTGAGTTTGTAAAAGATCACGTGAATTATCTTTTTGCTATCCACTTTTAAAATGTTCTCTTATTTTCCCTGTGGGTTTGTGCATGTTTGATTGGCTTGTTTGACTGTGAGTGGTGTTAACAAGAGACTGCATAAAGTAATGCATTTTGTCTCTCTGTAGCAGGTATGATTAGTACACAGAATCTCCTTTTATTGCATCTTACAAACATACAACATAATTGTTTGTCACATAGAATACATACATTATTACTCACATAATTCTCTTTCCATCTTCTTGTTTTGAAATAGTCTGGTCTACAGACATGTACTTGCCATCTGTCTATCCTACTTTTCTGCACAACTGCTGTCTGTGTATGTAGCAGTATCAGTGCATTGTCTTTTTGAGTTAATGTGTTTTCTTGCTGCAGGACACTCAGGAGTTCCTGCGCTGTCTGATGGACCAGTTACACGAGGAGCTGAAGGAGCCTCTGACAGAGTGCAACATGAGTGGGGAGGGAAGCGACGGGGAGGAGAGAAGGGACGGAGATCGCTCCCCGTCTGAGGATGAATTCCTGTCCTGCGACTCCGGCTCCAGCAGCGACCGGGGGGAGGGAGGAGGTGTGGGCGACGGGGAGCTGCTCATGCAGGACGAGTGCGACGGGGTCAGATCGCCTGCAGGGGGAATAGTAGGTGTCACCACCGGGGCGGTGATCTCGGAGAAGGAGAGGCTGAAGGAAAGGAGGGTGTCCGGCTCACCCCTCCGTGGAGGCTCACAGGAGATGGATGAGGATGCAGATGTGGACACGGCAGCCGAGGACGGGGTTCCTGAGAGGGGAGAGGAGGAGGAGTCAGCACCAACCCCAAACACTGAGACCCAAAGTCAAGAGAACAACCAGACCTCTAGTACAGGGCAAGGGCAGGTCCAGAGCAGCAACACCTCAGGTAAACCCCCAGCAGGAGTATAAAAGTGGGCTTTTCAATTCATCATTTCAGTAGATTCCATGCTTAAGATATTTAGTGATCTGAACTGTCTGTGTTGTGGCTCCAATGTGTTGCTTTCTAGAACCAGACAATGAAGCATCGATGGCCCAGCCCCAGTCCACTCCCTGCAGCCCTGTTCGAACGCTTCAGGAGCTGCATCCCAAACTGTCCTCCAGTCCACCACGCTCCAGCCCCCTCCGCTCTGCAGGACCTGCATATTCCTTCAAAAAAGGTAAGTGAACATGTGCTGCTCAATACTTCGAGTGTTTCACTTCTCATCCAATACACTTGATTATTTCTATGGACTGCTGGAAGTGATACCAGTTTTTAAACTGTTTTCTTTGGATAACAAAAGTTTGGGGTCACTTAGAAATGTCTTTATTTTTGAAAGAGAAGCATTTTTTTTCAATGAAGATGGCATTAAATTAATCAGACGGTCTAGACATTGTTAATGGGGTAAATGACTATTCTAGCTGGAAACAGCTGATTTTTAATGGAATATCTACATAGAGGTACAGAGGAACATTTCCAGCAACCATCACTCCTGTGTTCTAATGCTACATTGTGTTAGTTAATCGTGTTGAAAAGCTAATTGGTGATTAGGAAATCCTTGTGCAGTTATGTTAGCACATGAATAAAACAGTGAGTTTTCATGGTAAATATGAAATTGTCTGAGTGACCCTAAACTTTTGGACGGTAGTGTCCATTTGCACCACAACGCCATATGAGGAGGTTCAGCTCACACTGGCAGTCATGACAGATTTGGAGTCACATGTATTATGGGGTCTAGGCACCAGGAGTGAAATGCTTTTTGAATTAGACAAAATCAGTAAGTCATGTTCATCAGGCCACTTTTCATCTTTAGATTTGCAGTCCTTCACATTGAAACTGAGTTTTGCCTAAATTTTCATAAACATTTTGTGCTGTTCTGTGTTATATGGTTTTTGCAAGGCTCACATGACACCCGGTAGTTGTTGATGTGGATAAAGAGAGTCAAAGAGGATATACTGTACTGCTCTTGGAATGATCCTTTGTTGTTATGCATCTTCTGCTTATTAGCCATGCTAGTATGGAGGACTAAAAGTGCCAAAATTAAATAAATAAATACATCATTAAATAATTAATTAAATATGTCATTAATTAATTAAAATTGGAATTAAATATTTCATTAATTAATTAAAATTGGAATTAAATATGTCATTAATTAATTAAAATTGGAATTAAATACTTAAATGTGTTATTAAATAAATATATCATTAAATAATTAAATATGTCATTAATTAGTTAAAATTGGAATTAAATATGTCATTAATTAATTAAAATTGGAATTAAATACATAAATGTGTTATTAAATATGTCATTAATTTATTAAAATAACAATTATTTTAAGTAAAAAACATATTTCATTATTTCACGATTTAATTAATTATTTCATGGTCCTTGTGTTGCAGTGGATCATGAATTAATTTTATCTGTCAACCTCGCCCGTCAAAGTCCGTGGGCGGGACTAACGTGAATCTAGTCTAATCCACTGCTTTTGTCTGCCTTGAAACCGGAAGTAGAAGTCTTTCTAAACATGGTGGCTGTGTAGAGGGAGAGTCGCTGTGAACTTTCTAGAGAGTTGGTGAGAGATCTTTTAGACCTTGCAGAGTATGTGGAAGCAGGACCTGCTGACCGCGAGCATGTAGCGTGTAAAGCAGAGGAATTTATTGAAGTTGTTGAAGTTATTTCCGCACTTTCCGACCAAGATGTTGACCGTAGAGTGACTGCAAATTTAGAGGAAGTACTCCGCCGGTTTTCTGGTACCAGGGTGCAACAGGAGCACACACAGGGACCAGGGCGTTTGGCATACCGAGGGAAGTTCTGGAACATCACGTTCTTTGTGGATTACCAGCCTGTCAAATTGCAGCGATGCTCGGAGTGTCGAGCGCTTTTCCTTTAGGACCTACTCGGCGCGGCACGGCTCCGCTCGTCTTTGTTTAGCCGCGATTCCACAAGCATCTACTCGGCACGGTACGGCTCGTCTCATCTTTGTTAGCGAGCGTTTCCATACGGACTAATTTTCAGCACCTTCTCGGCTGAGGTTCCCAGCGAGCTGAGATGAGCCGATAATGTGGCGTTTACATAGTGCAGGCCACTGATTGGACAGGGAGTGACGACACAGAGCAACTTCAGCACGAAAACAAAATCCTGCATTAAAAAATGACTGTAAACAGCGACGGTGTGCATTGCTCTTCACGAAACTCTCTGTTCTTCATAATTTTAATGTGACAGCCAGACCTGTACCGTGGGTGAATGAAGAGGTCGAGACTTTGTCTTTGGTGGTGGACCAAAGAATACAGAGAGAGCTGGACGGAGAAAGTTTATCAGGAGGTCTCTGAGCGGATGGCCGCTCACATATACAGTAGACTGTATATAAAGAGGACAGAAGCAGTGTAGGGAGAAGCTGAAAAAGCTCAAAAGTGACTATCGGTCCACCCAGGACCACAACGGCCGGCGTGGGTCAACCAGGAGGTGTTGGAAGAGGTTTAATGGAAGCTATTTACTGGCACCGCACCGGCGAGCAACAGGAGGGAGACTCAGCCGCTGCATTGTTGGAGACGTTCGAGAACGGTGAGTGTTTTGTGACTTCAAGAAACTTATACATCATTTATTCCATTGGTGGCAAGCTTCTTTTAAGCAAACAAGTATTTTTAGAAAGTAACGTCGTTGTCTCCTGGAGCAGACAATAAGATAGCTAGTTAGCCATCGGCGCTAACTCCGTGCTCTGCTTGTATTTCGTGCTGCTGTTTCTAACGTTTAGCTCTCAGAAGCTAATACTTCAGTCAGCATGCCGTGTTTTTCTTGTACTTAGAGTGAGTGTTTATTTCTGTTCAAGAATCCCTTTCCACATGCGAAGCCTACTCCACCTCCGTCGCGGAGCCCCCGGCTGCCCTGTCTCCTCTCCACCACCAGCAGCAGCTCCTCTCCAGCACCAGCTTCGACACCGACCCTGTCAACAGCACCGTCTTATCACCGGTAAGACACGGTAAACAGAGAGCATGGTTGATTTTCGCATTATTATTATTACTACAGGTGTAAATGCCTGCAAGCATGATCAGAACAGTGAGACCAACGACCAAGAATTCAGGCAGGTGTAAATGCAAACTGTGCAGCAGCCAGCTCAGGAACGCCTGATGAAAGCTACATGTAGCTGCAGTGACACATAAACAGAACACATGCAGCTGCATTTATTTTCCATTGACTTAACAAGTAAGTCACTCTAATTAATTTACGTTCTGGTGCAGTGTAGTATTGCAACCATTCTTCTTATAGTCACTAGGTAGCTGTGAAACTGAATGAAAATATACATAAAAATGAGAAAACACAGCTCTTCTTAGCAACTCCAAAATGTGCACAGGATGAAATGAAGTTCACACCACGTCGTTTTTGTTTGTGGTGGAGGAGTTACTGCTTGTGCTTTGGTTAAAGCGAAGAGTGCCAGAAGTTTATTAAAGTATCAAAGACATGATCATGATTGAAAATGGATGGACGGGTGGCTAAACACATCACATCATAGCTGTGGAGTCCTTCCAGCTCCTGGGGACTACAATCTCTCAGGACCTCCTGAAAAAGGCTCAGCAGAGGATGTATTTCCTACAACAGCTGAGGAGACATGGCCTGCCACATGAGCTGTTGATCCAGTTCTACACTGCAGTCATCCGATCTGTCCTGTGCACCTCTGGATCAACCACACAGCAGGACAGAAACAGACTACAGCCCATAGTACGGACTGCAGAAAACATCATCAGAGACCCCACTCACCCTGGACATTTGGACTACAGAGCCCTGTACACAAAAATCACCACTACTGTGTTTATAGCAATTACCATTTTGCTAATGTGTTCATACATTCCAGTCTAGCTGTACATTTCTGTTTATATTGTGTTCTATTTTACTACTATTTCTTTTTCCTCCCTGTTCCTCTTTCTATAGTTTATTTTTTATTATTCTCTTCCATATTCCTAGGATGACACCAACAGCCGAAACCAAATTCCGTGTATATTGTGTACTTACTTGGCCATTAAAGCTGACTCTGATCACTTTTCTGTCTTTGGTCTAGGCAAGAGGAAAGGGGGCCACAGAAAACTGGACCTTCCTAGCGTACTTGTGGAGATGCAGGCTGAGGAGGAGTGGAGTCATGCCCAGCATGATGAGAACATCTGGTTGCTCCTCAGCGAGGCAAGAGAGAATGAAGCGGCCTTGCAGCGGGAGGAGATGGCCCAGAATACTGCCTTCAACCAGTCATTCCTGGGTGTGCTGGGGTAGCTGGGTAGGCAGTGGGCAGCCGGCGAGTGTGAGCGAGTCCACCTCCCATAGACTTGAGATTTACAAGTGCTGGTCATATAATTAGAATATCATGAAAAAGCTTGTCTTTTGGACAACTGTCAGGTCAGCAGTCTTCCCCATGATTGTGTAGCCTACAGAACTAGGCTGAGAGACCATATAAAGGCCTTTGCAGGTGTTTTGAGTTAATTAGCTGATTAGAGGTGTCTTCAATATTGAACCTTTCTACAATATTCTAATTTTCAGAGATACCAAATTTGAGATTTTTGTTAGTATTCAGGTATAATCATCAAAGTTAAGAGAAATAAACATTTGAAATATATCAGTCTGTGTAATGAATGAGTATAATATACAAGTTTCACTTTTTGAATGGAATTACTGAAATAATGAACAACTTTTTTCATGATATTCTAATTATATGACCAGCACCTGTAGTTGTATATAGTTTTACTTTTAGTCCTCCACTGTAGGAGAGGCCCACCACAGTTTGTACTTTGCACATTGTAAATAGTTTTGATTTTGCTGCTGACTAATAAACTATTTTGTGACTTATGTGATTGCATCATAACTTCTCATTTTGTCTGTTAAGACACTGGTAGAAAAAGAGTCAACAGTCTGAACCAAACAATTCTATATTCCCTAATAATGTATTTGTGTTTAATGGGATTTAACATGTTTTAACACAAACTCCTTTATGGTTCATAATTCTGGTGACTGAATTACACCAAAGCAATACTGATTTATCAAACTGGAATTTTCTTAAAACAGCTGTTTTAATGTTTTGGCGTTTAATTTTTTATTTAATCTTGCTAACCTTCACAAACAAACAATAGTATAGACACATCTACAAAAGTTTATTGTCAGAATTGCATTAAAGAAAACAATAGCGGTCCGGGGACCGAAAAACAGAAGTATAACAAGAAGAATAACTTTGCATGACACGTAGTGCATCAGTGCATCCTGTACATCTCTGTCCTCCTCCTCTACACCTTGTGCCACTGCAGGCTCATGTGCTGCTGCTTCAGGTAAATCCCATGAAGTCTCATCAGAGAGCATCTGAAACACATACACAGCATACATATTTTAATACCTAATAGCGACAAACTGCAGCCATTACAGGGTCGTTCACAGGACTGATACACGATAGCTAGCGAACTAGCATTAGCTTACCCTCATATGTCGTCTCGTTCATATCCTCTTGTCTTCGGCTTGATACTGCTTTATCGCCTCCCAAACTCTCCTGTGTGTCTCCTCAGTGTTTCGACTCGTCGCTCTCAGCTTTCTCCGACTCTTCTATTACTCTGAATCTGACAGAAAGCCACAGACCGAGCAGCAGGTGTACTATCGCCTCCATGTACATTGTTGCATTGCGTTTGTGTCGCACAGAAATGACGGTAAGGGACTTTCGGACCGCCGTGCTATGACGACTCCACCCACGATGAGGTGGTTCTCAATGTAATGGAAAAACAACTAAACCGAGACGAGCCGTGGCGCGCCGAGTAGATGCTAAAGGAAATGCTAAAGGAAAATTTGTCTTGCACCGCATGTATCAACATTTGGGAAAGAGGACCGAGTCTTTAGCGGTTGCTAATAAAGTTTTGTTTTATTGAGTATCCAAACCAACGTAGAGGTGAATAGCGCCACCCAGTGTATCGGAATGTGTTCACAAGCTCTGCGTCAATCCATTATCTGGAATCGATTTGCCTTGACTTGATGTGCAGGGTAACCAATCAGGTGTTAGGATCCGCCCACCGACTTTGACGGGCGAGGTTGACAGATAAAATTAATTCATGATCCACTGCAACACAAGGACCATGAAATAATTAATTAAATCGTGAAATAATGAAATATGTTTTTTACTTAAAATAATTGTTATTTTAATAAATTAATGACATATTTAATAACACATTTATGTATTTAATTCCAATTTTAATTAATTAATGACATATTTAATTCCAATTTTAACTAATTAATGACATATTTAATTATTTAATGATATATTTATTTAATAACACATTTAAGTATTTAATTCCAATTTTAATTAATTAATGACATATTTAATTCCAATTTTAATTAATTAATGAAATATTTAATTCCAATTTTAATTAATTAATGACATATTTAATTAATTATTTAATGATGTATTTATTTATTTAATTTTGGCACTTTTAGTCCTCCATATGCTAGCAGCTTGCAGCTAGTGACTCAAAGAATGGCAGAATTAAGGTCAATCGGCCATTCGACAACTGTGGTTCAGGCTGAAATATCTCATTAGCTATGAAGTGGAAGTGGCACAAAATTTGATACAGATATCCTTAGTGCCCAGACGCTATATCTCTGTGACGTTAGTAAATCCCTTGACTTTTCTTTCATTGCTATCATAAGGTTGACATTTGTGGTTTTGATTAAAATGTCAGTCCATTCTTGGTATGACCTTTACTTAATGTCTAGGGGAAATGCAAGAAGTAACATTAAGTCTATATCTGAAAACTAAGTTCTGCAATAAGAAGACTACAATGATGAGAAAGGGTTGCTGAGAGATTTACATCTAGCAATAAGACAGAAAGAGAAAGACGTCAAACAATATTTCAGAAAAGGGCAGCAAATACATCTGCAGGATCGCCGAGGGTAAAATAGAACAAAGCAAACTAAATCCCCCACTGTAATTCAGTCTACAGAATCAAACACAAAGACATTAGCTTCTTAACAAACCACAAAATCTTAGATAAGAAAAGGAACAAAAAAATGGTGGAGAACTCCTACAGGCTTTCTGTAGGTTCCCCTGGCTTGCTTTCGAGAGATACTTTCATCAGCTAACCAGCAAAGGCAAGAACATACTTAACAGAGCTGAATGAAGATATGAGCAAACATAGAATTTTAGCAGCTCCATTAATTTTCAAATAAAGTTCAGCTGCAGGTGAACTTGTCCTCCTCTCCTTTCTCAGTTTGTACATCCTTGATTCCCTTCCTCGATTCCCCTCCTCATGTCTTAGGAGTCGAGGCCACAAGCATTGATCAAAATGAGACATCCTTGCTTCAGAGCTGCTGTTTCAAAGCAACAACAGTTAAATGTGATTTTTGGCACAGCTGCATCATCTGTCTATTGTTTTGTTAAAGCCTGCTGCTTCATTTTAGGATCTCTATCAGATGAGAAGAACAGAGTTTATAACAAATTCATGTGTATATTTACTTTAATTCATGTCCTCCAGATGCATTTTAGGAATTGAGCCACGATGGCTCACTAAGATTGATTTCCTGGGCCCAGGCAGGAGGACGGAGGACAGAGGAGACGACAAGACAAGAGGTTAAAAATAGAGAAATGAAATGAGCCTTTAGGGATTCAAAGGGGTGTGACAGACCTGAAATAAAGAGAGACAGCACTCGTCCAAAAAGAGATCAGAGGAACGTTAGTGGACGTGACAATGTTTGATGGATTGTCATGAAACTTGTACATTGTCATGACTTTTACTGTTTGTTTAGTGTAGTCAGTAGTTTAAAATTTAAATTTACCTAAATCTACATTTTATATTCTATTGACAAAATCAAAATTACTTGGTGTTGTTAGCTAATTATCAAAAGTTAGCTTGGTGTACAAGATAAATTTTGTACCTACTTGTCACTGGGTCACTTTATTGTGACTTGGTACAGTCTCATAGGTCTGCTAGCATGCCTTAAGTCTCTCCCTTTAAAGATGGGCATCATCTACTAAGACTATGGGTTTTGTAAATGCTCACTCAAGTCTCACCAGCTTATCTGGACCACTGGCTTTTTGCTGCACCTTTGTCCCCACTATATTCATGTGTACATGGGAAGCTCTACATAGCAGTGTGCTTCTCTGTGGAAGAAGCTTCTGTGTTTAACATCTGCAATAACCCTGCACTGAGAATGTTTGGTTTAGACTGAGGCTGACATTTTATGTTGGTGCGTCATCTGCTCCAGTCCCGGGGTTTTGTACTCTATGCACAGAACTGTCTATGTGGTTCCGGTGTTGCCAGTTAGAGGTGTTAATGTATTTAACAATGATGCAGATTTAATTCTAAAGTCCTCCCCTAAAATTACAGTTATGGAAAGTATTAATCTTCTACTTACAGCAATTTTTCAGTACCATAGATGCAGGAGACATTTTGTTGTTTGCCTTTCTGTCATCCACACACAGTGCTTCATTTAGTCCAGATTAAGAGTTTGTCCTCTAAAGTCATTCTTGCTGTCATGTGTCTTCCAGCTCAGCTGTTGCTCAGTGCCAGGAAGAAGAAGCAGTCTCACTATCGTAGTGTGATCTCTGACATCTTCGACGGCTCCATCCTCAGTCTGGTCCAGTGTTTAACGTGCGACAGGGTGAGATGCGCCACACATGTTTAAACACCAGGGGAAGCTACTCACAGCTTGCAGCTAGTGACTCAAAGAATGGCAGAATTAAGGTCAATCGGCCATTCGACAACTGTGGTTCAGGCTGAAATATCTCATTAGCTATGAAGTGGAGGTGGCACAAAATTTGATACAGATATCCTTAGTGCCCAGACGCTATATCTCTGTGACGTTAGTAAATCCCTTGACTTTTCTTTCATTGCTATCATAAGGTTGACATTTGTGGTTTTGATTAAAATGTCAGTCCATTCTTGGTATGACCTTTACTTAATGTCTAGGGGAAATGCAAGAAGTAACATTAAGTCTATATCTGAAAACTAAGTTCTGCAATAAGAAGACTACAATGATGAGAAAGGGTTGCTGAGAGATTTACATCTAGCAATAAGACAGAAAGAGAAAGACGTCAAACAATATTTCAGAAAAGGGCAGCAAATACATCTGCAGGATCGCCGAGGGTAAAATAGAACAAAGCAAACTAAATCCCCCACTGTAATTCAGTCTACAGAATCAAACACAAAGACATTAGCTTCTTAACAAACCACAAAATCTTAGATAAGAAAAGGAACAAAAAAATGGTGGAGAACTCCTACAGGCTTTCTGTAGGTTCCCCTGGCTTGCTTTCGAGAGATACTTTCATCAGCTAACCAGCAAAGGCAAGAACAGGCTTAACAGAGCTGAATGAAGATATGAGTAAACATAGAATTTTAGCAGCTCCATTAATGATCAAATAAAGTTCAGCTGCAGGTGAACTTGTCCTCCTCTCCTTTCTCAGTTTGTACATCCTTGATTCCCTTCCTCGATTCCCCTCCTCATGTCTTAGGAGTCGAGGCCACAAGCATTGATCAAAATGAGACATCCTTGCTTCAGAGCTGCTGTTTCAAAGCAACAACAGTTAAATGTGATTTTTGGCACAGCTGCATCATCTGTCTATTGTTTTGTTAAAGCCTGCTGCTTCATTTTAGGATCTCTATCAGATGAGAAGAACAGAGTTTATAACAAATTCATGTGTATATTTACTTTAATTCATGTCCTCCAGATGCATTTTAGGAATTGAGCCATGATGGCTCACTAAGATTGATTTCCTGGGCCCAGGCAGGAGGACGGAGGACAGAGGAGACGACAAGACAAGAAGTTAAAAATAGAGAAATGAAATGAGCCTTTAGGGATTCAAAGGGGTGTGACAGACCTGAAATAAAGAGAGACAGCACTCGTCCAAAAAGAGATCAGAGGAACGTTAGTGGACGTGACAATGTTTGATGGATTGTCATGAAACTTGTACATTGTCATGACTTTTACTGTTTGTTTAGTGTAGTCAGTAGTTTAAAATTTAAATTTACCTAAATCTACATTTTATATTCTATTGACAAAATCAAAATTACTTGGTGTTGTTAGCTAATTATCAAAAGTTAGCTTGGTGTACAAGATAAATTTTGTACCTACTTGTCACTGGGTCACTTTATTGTGACTTGGTACAGTCTCATAGGTCTGCTAGCATGCCTTAAGTCTCTCCCTTTAAAGATGGGCATCATCTACTAAGACTATGGGTTTTGTAAATGCTCACTCAAGTCTCACCAGCTTATCTGGACCACTGGCTTTTTGCTGCACCTTTGTCCCCACTATATTCATGTGTACATGGGAAGCTCTACATAGCAGTGTGCTTCTCTGTGGAAGAAGCTTCTGTGTTTAACATCTGCAATAACCCTGCACTGAGAATGTTTGGTTTAGACTGAGGCTGACATTTTATGTTGGTGCGTCATCTGCTCCAGTCCCGGGGTTTTGTACTCTATGCACAGAACTGTCTATGTGGTTCCGGTGTTGCCAGTTAGAGGTGTTAATGTATTTAACAATGATGCAGATTTAATTCTAAAGTCCTCCCCTAAAATTACAGTTATGGAAAGTATTAATCTTCTACTTACAGCAATTTTTCAGTACCATAGATGCAGGAGACATTTTGTTGTTTGCCTTTCTGTCATCCACACACAGTGCTTCATTTAGTCCAGATTAAGAGTTTGTCCTCTAAAGTCATTCTTGCTGTCATGTGTCTTCCAGCTCAGCTGTTGCTCAGTGCCAGGAAGAAGAAGCAGTCTCACTATCGTAGTGTGATCTCTGACATCTTCGACGGCTCCATCCTCAGCCTGGTCCAGTGTTTAACGTGCGACAGGGTGAGATGCGCTACACATGTTTAAACACCAGGGGAAGCTACTCACATATTCAAAAACATCCATCCATCCATTATCTATAAACTGTTCATTCCATATTAGGTATCCCAGCTGACTTAGGGTGAAGGCAGAGGACACACTGTCTCCTGTTGCCAGTCTATCACAGGGCTACACATAGAGACAAACAATCACACTCACATTCACACCTACAGACAATTTAGAATCACCTCAGCATGTTTTTGGACTGTGGGAGGAAACCGGAGTACCCAGAGAAAACCCACATGCGCATGGGGAGAATATGCAAACCCAATGCAGAAAGATCCCAGGCCCAGGCCGGGATGCAAACCATGGATCTTCTAGCTGCAAGGCGACAGTGCTAACCACCATGCTACTGTGCAGCCCCCTATTCGAAAGCATGTTCAATGTAATTACTTTTCAATAGTATTTGATCAAAGTAGAATTAAGTGAAAGTACGACTTGTTTAATTATTTCATTTTAAAATTCTAAACAACATTTTATATGATTTGAATGATCAAAATATGCAAAAATTATGACTATTCACAATTAGCCATGAAATATCCTAAAATGATTCAGTTTGTACATGTCTATTTAAATTTCTCGCCTCATGTTTGTTAACTCTTGAAAACTTTAAAGCTAAGTTGTTTATTAATTTGAAAACAAATTGTTTAAACCTGTACTCTTACTGCTGGAGACATGCTCTGTAAACCAGTCTTCTGAATGTGTGGCAGGTCTCTACTACAGTGGAAACCTTCCAAGACTTATCCCTCCCTATTCCCGGCAAAGAAGACTTGGCAAAGCTCCACTCCTCCATCCATCAGAACCTGCCAGTCAAGACCGGAGTGTGTCCCGACACTTACGGCTCGCAGGGCTGGATCTCCTACATCATGGACTCCATACGCCGGTCAGTGGACTGTGTTTAACTGTCATGAGTGACAAAGAAGTGAGCATGATTGAATTCTGTAAATTACAGTTGTATATTCATGAGCTAATGTGACTCATATCTTTTAATCAGGTGGGTTTCTGGTGTAGGATTTCATATTGATGTTATCTTCAGATAAAGTCAAAATGAAACCAAAGTATGACAGAAGGAGCAATGCCAGGAAGTATAACTGTGGAGTAAAGTTTTTACAGAGAATGTAGGCAAGTAGAATCTTGAGTTGTAATGCTCAGTTGATGAAACGCCCTCTTCTTTCTGAAAATCAACCACTACGAGGCTTCCAGAGAAAGCGAGAAATTGGCTGCAGTTACGTCTTTCTTACAGTAGATGTCACCATATATGTTTGTGAATATTATGCTGAAGATGATGCAGGCATCAGTGCTTAGCCAGATCTGTCACTTTTCCTGAATTTGACAAACATGAAGAACAGCATGACAAATTATCTCTTTTTTCTTTTTTTTTTAAAATTAACTGTCATTCTTAATTGGAAGGGTATTTTTTGTGCCTTGTGCTGCAATGTGAGAGTTCATGCTATCGCTTCGGCAGTGATAGGAAGTAAAGAAGAGATACCACAGCCACATCCTTTGATGATTTGTCACCTTCCTTTGAATACTGACAAACTTCAGGGCAAAATTCTCGTATCTGACACATCTCACCGATGATGAAACTGTGTGGTTCGTTTATTTAAAGCCTTGAGGACATGTGGAAACAGTCCAGGACTGATGTGTTGGAGAGATGAGGGAAAGCGAGGAGGGCTTTGAAATGCTCGACGAGGCTAGAGTGCTGAGCCACCAAATGAGCCATCAGGACTGATACTGCATTTTAAGGAAGTGTAAAGAGGTCGTGACTGGAGTACTTAGTGAAACAGTGTGTTAATCCTCATTTTATGTGAGCCAACTGGTTTCCTTTTTGATGACATAGAAATGGAGTCACTTCCTTTGCCAAGTGCTTTGGTAGACACTCAAAGTATTTCATCTGCATTCATCATCTAGGACAGACATGTCGACACATGTACTCATCAACTAGTGGTTCATGACATGACTGCCATAAGTGCTGATTATTGTAGGATTGAGATTCATTCATGTAATACCTTGACACCGAAGTATTATTCAGCGTTTAGTCTGATTTGTGAAGCCAGTACATCATAGTTTAAAATTATTTCACATTTCAGCAAACATGAAATTAGTGTTTTCACGTTAACAGAGGATCAAATGATTATGTGTCATGTGAAAGGGGTCTTTCCACTCTTGCCAAGAGCTTGCTCAAAGGGAATCACTGGGTTTCCTTTAGTAATTTTCTGAGGTCTTGACCTGATTATTTGTACTTTTTATTTCTTTTAGTGACTGTGAAAGACCCTATTTAGTGGAAATCAAGATGTTTACCTTGTTAAAGTGTCCATATTGTATTAATTTAATAAGCTGAAACACACATTGGGAGCAAAATAAGCTGAAAATAACAGATGACAAAGTTGTTATTTTTCTTTGTAATTGGTTCTGGTTCGACTTTTCCTTACTTTGGTGATTAGGATTATCTGAATCTAAATTTTTCTGCAGTTCTAGAGATTTATAGCATCTTTGCCCTCATTGTTGTGGTTTTCTGGCTGACAATTTTCAGCATCATCTTTGGCAAAAACTCTTTGATAAACCCTCTTCAGACATCCAGCCTATCACCAAACAGCATGAAGAAAAATCTAGGGTGAAGCTAGTGGAGCGTCTAGCAGCCAAAGAGCCAGATATTTTCCCTCAGGAATTGGTATTGACCAAAACAGAGCTAAAAGAACCAATTTTGGACTCCAAATGAATGTTGCTCTGTGCCAGCTAAATGCCTAATGGTAACTGCTTACCACAAAGTTCACCAGAAGACCTTAAAGTGCATGTCCCAACTTTACCAGCCTGTCTTCTCCAATCCACTCTGATTTTTCAGTCAGCCAAGTGCAGAGCATACTCAATTTGAAGAAATGGGTGCCCCACTAGCCTTTTTCTAAGAGAGCACTCCACTTGAGATGAGACCATCCGAGTAGCGAGCCTTTCAGGATACTCAGGTGCACTGAGGCTGAAAGCTGCCTTTTGAAGTCGTCGCCATCAAAGACTCCTGCAGGAGCTAATATCACTCCAGGCAGCTTTGCTTTTAGGTTCATTTAATCATTACAAGCTGCAGAACCACGTGAAGGTCATTTTTGTCAGTATGATCCATGTCAGGGGACAGACTAAGGAGGGCCTGTGAGTGTTTGTGCTTGTAATGATTACCTGTGTTTGTGCTGTGCCTTTGAACAGGTTTGTAGTCTCTTGTATCCCCAGTTGGTTTTGGGGGCCCATGGTAACACTAGAGGACTGCCTCGCTGCCTTTTTTGCTGCAGATGAACTCAAAGGTAAAGAACATTATCCTGTGATATTCTATTCTAATACTAGCATTGTTTGTAAATGTCAGAATTTACATTTCTATTTATTCCTTTACCAGGGGACAACATGTATAGCTGTGAGAGATGTAAAAAGTAAGTATGTAATTTGAAATCTGGGTTGCTTTAATAAGCAGTCACATGCATAAAGACAAATAATGAAATTAAACTAAATAATAGTCTTTATATGCATATATTTACACAGTATTTTGTGTTCCGCAGGTTGAGAAATGGTGTCAAATACTGCAAAGTGCTTAAACTTCCCGAGGTAGCAGGGGTTTTTTTCATCTTATCTTTTTCTTGCTGCAGATAACGAGTTTAGTTTCGGTTGCGGTCGGCTGCATCGACTGAATGTTTTTGTTCCTTTACATTTGCCATATAGATTCTGTGCATTCACCTGAAACGCTTCCGGCACGAGGTCATGTATTCGTTCAAGATAAGCAGCCATGTGTCCTTCCCACTGGAGGGCCTCGACATGCGACCTTTCCTGGCCAAAGAGAGTCCATCTCAAGTCACCACTTATGATCTGCTGTCAGTCATTTGCCACCATGGCACGGCAGGAAGTATGAGATAAAATCATTTCCTACTGATAAGGGCAATTCAGATGCTATTTCCTTTCAGTTATGTTAAGTTTGTGATCTATTTGATGTGTACTTGACTTTAATGCTTTACATATATTCTCCTTTTATATGGATGCAGGTGGACACTACATTGCTTACTGTCAGAACGTCATCAATGGCCAGTGGTACGAGTTTGATGACCAGTATGTTACCGAAGTCCACGAGACGGTGGTGCAGAATGCCGAGGCCTATGTGCTGTTCTATAGGTGAGGAGCCTGTTTACACTAAATCTACAATGATTAATTCAAAATGTTGCTGCTGCTTGATTGTATTTTTCCTACCGATGCAGGAAAAGCAGCGAGGAGTCGGTGAGAGAGAGGCAGAAGGTGGTGGCTCTGGCTAATATGAAGGAGCCCAGCCTGCTGCAGTTCTACATCTCCAGAGAATGGCTGAACAAGTTCAACACCTTCGCCGAGCCAGGCCCCATCAGCAACCACACATTTCTTTGTCAGCATGGAGGTGTGTAGTAATCATGTTTTTTTTCTTAAAAGTCTTACGCTTTCTGAGGTCAAAATCAACCCCTTTAACACAGAGAAAACATACACGTACTTCCTTAAGGGGAACTCCTACTGAGTTTACATAAAGTCAGTCATTTACTACTTGCAAGCAGTTTTTGGCTCTGGAGGAGAATTGTCAAGAACCTTACTTGAAAAATGTAAAACTAATACATATTATACATTATTTGAAAATAATTACATGACATTAACCCCCTGAAATCCAAGAACATTCTGGTCACTTTTTGCTGCTTACATTTTTACTCACCGCACACTCATTTTTCACTTGAATATAAAGTCTTGCATCTTTATGGAAACAGCACAACCACTAGAAGTAGGAAGAACTCAAAAATGTCTTGTGTGCAGTAGAACAAAGTTATAATGCCATGAATCATAAAAAACTGAAAAAGAAAACATGACATTCTTAGATTATTAATTTAACTGAAAAAAAAACTGAAGTCAATGTATACTACAAAAATTATTCGGTCACTAGTTAGTCTCCAAATTCAGAAAAATGTACACGTGCTTGCAAAAATACCTCATAGCATTAAAAAAAAAAAAAAAAAAAAAAAAAAAAAGCATAAAAATTGTATTGGAAGTTGTTCAGTACTAACCAGTGAGATGTTTTGTTTTTGCCAGGTGTAGTTTTTGGATGAACCATTGCATTCTATCTTGTTTTTGAAAAGTCTTTTTCCACATAGTTTAGCAGATTTACGAGTGCTAAATGATGGAAAGCAACAGTTAGGGGGAAGTTACTGGCCTCTGTAGACTTTGCAGCTCCCAAAACTGATAATTCCCAACATCCCCAAAAAACAAAGCACAAGTCTGTGTCCGCCCACGGATTTCCCCATCAATACTTACTGTGTTTTTCTTTTGGATTTGTATGATAGTTGACAATGTGCATGTCTTGATCGGAAAAAAAAAAACATGGCTGTATTGTTCCTGTGAGTTTTGTGCTATCATTACTCAGGAGGACTACAAGAATGAGGGTGTGGATTTTGTGTAGGAGGACAAAAACAACTGCCATAGCGTTCTTATTAGCCTCATGTCTTTATTAACTTTTGCATGTTTTGTCTCTGTACAGGGATCCCTCCTAATAAATACCACTATATAGATGATCTGGTTGTGATTGTTCCCCAGAACGTGTGGGAGTACCTTTACAACAGGTAAGGATGCAACATGCTAGAATTTAGGAAAACATTCAGTCAAAAGGAAACTCAAATACAAACTATGTTTTTTTTTCTTTATTTTTTTGGTCACATAACTATCTGATTCTACAATAACACGTTGCCTGCTATATGGAAGTTTGGAATATTAGACAATAAAGGTGCTGAGACCTGAAAAAAACTCTTAAATAACAACCGTCTAATTACAGGTTGGCAGCATTTTGCTAACACTCTCACCACAACAGCTTTATGGGGTGATAAAAAGTCACTGTTGCTGTTTACAAGCCAAATGGCCAAAAGTGCAACTTTAAGTTCATCAACATTTTCAAGTTGGGACCATTAGACATGCTTCTTCTTAATTTTTCCAATACATTGCAAAAAACTGACACCTGTGAAGTAAATAATAGGAGCTTGAGCAAAAGCAAAAATCATTAGATAAGCAGTTAGAACTGAGCCACAGCTGATGTGTGTTTGTGTGTAGCATTGTATTTAAAGTTTTCCTTTTGATGCCTTTATATCATGCATTTTAAATCTCTACAGTAGAGCTCCATAAACAAAGACCTTAACTGAATGTTGATTGAATTATCTTAATCCATGAATGTCTTCGTCTGTCGCTGTATCCTTAAATGCCTTTTTGTTTAATACTGGTGTCTCTGTCCTCAGTTTTGGAGGCGGCCCTGCAGTCAACCACCTGTATATGTGTGCCATCTGCCAGGTGGAGATCGAAGCTCTGGCTAAGCGTAGAAAAATGGAAATAGACACTTTCATCAAGGTAAATGCCTGTAATCTGCAACAGTTCACCTGTGCATGAACATATCTTTATGCTTTGGTCTGTATGGTAATTTTTTCTCTTGTCTGTAGCTGAACAAAGAGTTTCAGGCTGAGGAGGCTCCTACAGTGATCCTGTGTATCAGCATGCAGTGGTTCAGAGAGTGGGAGAGCTTTGTGAAGGGCAAAGACAATGGTATGAACCTGCAGTTAGAGAAATACAATAGCACATTCAACTTCTTTTCCTTTCTGTCTTTACAAAATGCTTCTTATTTGTCTTCCCAGAGCCACCTGGTCCCATAGACAACAGTAAAATTGGTGTGATGAAAGGAGGACACATACAGCTCAAGCAAGGTAAACCTTTGCAGTGGTAGAGTAAAGATGGAATTGAAGAGAATAGTGGGTCAGTAAGCATATTCTTTACTCGTGTTTCTCATCTTAGGTGCAGACTACGGTCAGATCTCAGAGGAGACATGGCAGTACTTGTTGGGTATTTATGGTGGAGGCCCTGAGATTGCAGTAAGGCAGACTGTGGCCCCGGCTGACCCCGACAGCCTTCACGGAGAGAGGAAGATTGAGGCAGAGACAAGAGCACTTTGAGATAAAGAGGTTGGAATCTTTACTTGTTGAGAAACACTGCTCACTGCTTCTATACTGTTCAATCACAATATTCCCCCATAAAAACTTACATCCCTCTGCATATACAAGGACCAGCATTCAACCATGTTTGAGTGTCCTTTGGGTAACAGTTTACTGGAAGCTGTGGTCTTGGAACATTAACATTTCCAGCTACTTTGCTTACGTCAACCACATGAGTTCATAAATTCCTTGTGGTCAGCCAAGACAAAAATGTCTGCACGTGTGGCCAACAATAGCAGGGGCTATAAAACAGCTGTAGCAGCTGTTTTATAGCCCCCAAATTCGGGTTTGATTGCTGGAGTTGAAGCCCCACTGAGGGACTGTAGGTTCTCATACTGTTTCTCAACTCTCATCTCCAGGATCTTCTGACTCCCCTTTCCACTCCTGCCCTCACAGGAAGCTGAGGAATTTGCACCTTGGTGAAGAAGCCCCATTGTGAGCACTTTGTAAATGTAGCAGCGTATTATTCCGAAGCCATGTCGCAAGAGGAGAAAACGGTACCTAAACATCACATAGTTTAATTTATTGGATAAAGCTGATCCTCAGTGTTAAGGTGTAAAAAAAGATAAGACGTCATGTCAAAGTCTCTGGAGCTGTTTTTGGTAGCTATGGTGTGTCAGTGGCCGCTGTAGTGACTAGGTGTCATATACTGCTAAACCGACTGTGGCAGGCAGACAGCTGCTCCAAGCAGAGCGCCGAGCAGAGCTACAGTTTGATGTTTAGCTTGAGGACTTTTCTTCTTCACTGGAAGCAAAAACCAAGAGACATTACCAAGCTTCCTGTTGTATGCCTGTTTACTAGTTACATAGCAACAAGTTCAGATATGAAGTGAGAGATCTCAAACACATCAAACTTCTTGCACCTTCAACCTTAAATACACAGAGCACTGAGCCCTCAGGAATGGAAGTCTTTTTCTTTGCTTTAACAGTGAAATGTTAGGATTAATGACCTGTAAAAACAATTGTAGGTTCATGTGAAACTACAGAACATGCATGCGTGGGTTGTAAAAGACTATTTTTCAGGTTTAAAATGCATGCAGCTATTGTTTTGGATGAGTTAGTACATTTCACTGACAAGATGGGATGCTGAGGTTTTTTCTTTTCTTCCAAACACACAATTTATCTGTTTATGTGCTCAACTATTTAAATATTGACTCTCCTGTTTAGTTTATTCAAGCACTATCAACTAGGCATAAGGGCATATATAGGTATAAATATTAGCAAAACAGAGAAATGGACATTTTCATAAGTCAAAGGATTGCATATCTGAGGGGTCATAAGAGAATTTTGTTCAACATATTATCATAACTGGCTTTTCTGACAAGAGCTTACACCGAAGGTTTGTAAATCTCACCGACATCAGTGTAAATGACCTGACATCAGTTTTTAGTAGTGATACCTGTATTTCCACATAGACTAGTGATGCAGTTTTTGTTAAACCTAGAGATGGCAGTATTAAATAGAAAGCTATTCCACACCATGTACCAATTAAGCATTGAAAAAATAATTGTAACAAATATTTAGCACATCATGCAAAAAAAAAAAATCAAATCTGTTCCAGAAAGAGGTTATTTCTGATAGTACATGAGTGAAATTTATTTTTTTGTTTCTGCATAATTTCATAATTGTGCATGTTTCATTTTCAGGTCACCCAAAAATCCAAATATTACAGTTTGAGGTATTTGCTTGTAAAAATACGTGTTCGTCTGTACATTGCATTATTGTTGATGATGCAATTCAAAAGTTTATGTACAATTCAGCCTCTTTGCCCCAATAATACACCACAGCTTGTTTACAGAAATTATAGTCTGGTGTAAAGTTTGGAATCCTCCACCCACAAAGCAAGCAATGAATCAAAACAGTCAAGAGAAAACTAATTTCAGATTGTGTGTAAATCATCTTTCAATCCCAATCAGAGCAGAGCACCAAGGTGCAAGTGTGTGAGACAGTTCATACTGCTCCCAGTATTGACTCCTGTCTAGATTTCTCAGAGAATATTTATTTTAAAAATGTCTGCTGAACCTATGTTGATTAAACGAAACCTTACACGTCTTTTTTTTAATTGTGCAGCTCATCTTATAGCATCATCAATGCAAGATTTATGATCCAGATTAAAAGCTGGGAGAAATGAGTTGGTTTAAGCTCACCTAAACAAACCAAGTCCTCCTCCAACTAAATGAACATTAGTCACATTCTCACCTGAATACATAAATTAAAAAAAAATACATTTGTGGCAGAACGTTTTTGTGTTTAGTATCAACTTTGAAAGCCAAAACTCAGAAAAAATGTTTAATAATTAATGGTAATATTAAATGAAAAAAGTCAATTGCAATTGTTAAATCATCTGAGCCATGTTACATAGTACTAATGCACTGTTACTAAATTGTCTTTATTTTTTTACTTTACTAGTAACCATCAAGGGAACAACTGTATATATAAGACTCCTACAGCGATAGAAAAGCTTAATTAGAAGGTAAATAGTGCTACTCCACTACTACCAGTGTAAAATAAAGAATAACTATCTTTAAAAAAAAAAAAAAAGCCAAATGATTTCACATATATATATATATATGTGAACACTAATTTTAATCTTTAGATGTCATGTAGTACGGAGTTTCCAAGTGGCAAGACTTACTGGTTCCAGAAGTTTTTTCCACGTTTTAATTTCCTTTTTTCTCTTTAAACACTAAATTTAATCCTCCCAGTAATGTAATAACCTACAGGTTTATGCTATGGCCACCAGTTTTTATTACTTTGTTCTGAGAAGTCATGTCTGGTCCATCATGGCATGGCAATTGGTTTGGATACTACAAAATCCATGAGCCCTAGGTAGTCTGACCCTGGAGCAGAGGTCAGTCAGAAACACAAGCGAATCGGCAGCAAATTCTAAACAACATGATGGGATAATTCTTGCAAAAATGCACCTTGGGAGTCATAGTTAACATCTCGCCTCAAAATTTTATGTACACCCTTGTACACAGATGTATTTGGACGCAGTTAATCATTTATGCTGATGATTCAGCTTGTGAGGTGTTATGAGTCAAGTAACATTTTCATAGGAAAATCAATGGGACTTTAAAATAAATTTATGGGCCCTCTGTAACTACAAATGCTCAAAATAGCTCTTCCTATTTCGCCACTCTCTTGACCAGAATACACAGTAATTCTTACTTCTGCTTTTTACCCTGTTTTGTAGCAGCCTTAGAACTATGAGGTCTGAAACCTAGACAAGCAAAGTGTAAGCTGAAATGGAAAAAATATGATAATATTGCACATTGTACATTGGAACACAGTGCCTTCAAGCACCTACACACCTATTTCTTTTGTTTTGGTGGCAAAATTTACAGTGCAGTGTTTGGAGAACTCAGTATATATCTACCACAACTCAAGACATTTAGCCGTGTACCAACCAACAAACCTCCCAGCTGTATTTCATCATAAGTTCAATCAGAAAGAGCGGCACAAAAATTCAATTAGAATACATGGTTTGAGTTCGTTGGGCTATAAATGGACATGAACTCAGAAGGGTATACATGCATATTCATAAACAGATGTGAAAAAAAACTGAAAACTTTCTTTTAGAGTTAACTGTCATCAATAAATATGAAGGTACAGCTCGCAGCTAGTTAGCTTTTAGTTTATAGACTGCAAGCATCATTAGCCTTTTACCGTCCAGACTTCACATAATCCCCCTAACAGCACTGCTAAAGCTCACAAGTAGAATGTTTTGTCTTGTTTGTTTATCTCAGAAAATCGAATTGCAAGTTGCTCTTTCCGCCTTCTTTCAGTCTGTCTGCTAATACAAGCTAACTGCTGGCTAGCTGTAGCTTTAAAGGTAGCTTATTCTGCAAGCTAAAATGAGAAATCCACATCTTGAAGCCTTTTATTCAAGCAAGACTTTTCTGTGAAACGCCTGTCTGTACATTTAGCTATGCACTGAAAATCCAAGCATTGTCAATGTACAGTTTTCAAAAAGCACAACAGATATTCAGATATTTATAAGAGGAGTGATGGACAAAATAATTTACTGACAGTATATCTGACAGGGCAAAGAGAGTGACACAGAATATCCAGCATGAACACCTTTTTTTTTTACCACAGATATTTTGACTTGTCTGTGTAAGAAAAGTGCAGGTGTAACTGATATTAGTGATTATTCTGTTCATTTTGAGTATGACAATAAACCACACTAGAGGAACACATAAGGTCTTAAATTGGGATTGAAAGTTGACAGTCGACAGGTTGGCAGCGTTACTCCCTTTAAATCTTCTGTAAATCTTCTTTATGAGGGAAAGCCAGAAACAACTGCTGGTCTCTTACTGTTAAAAGAGAGGTGTTTTAGTTAGATTAATTTGTTTTCTCTCTATAATAGCTATAGGACTGCAAATAACGCCTTGTTCTTCAGTGTAACTTTTGGAGAGGGGTAAAGAAACCAGAAAATATTCATATTTAAGAGTCTGGAATCAGAGAGCTTTGCCTTTTTTCTCTTAAAAATAGTTGTCAATTAATTCAGTTAATCAATTAATTGCAGCTCTACCCTTCTATGTGCCATGCCCTAAAATGACCTGGGCTGTGAATTAGCTCAACTGAATAACTAAAACTGAATTGAAATTAGGTTAAATTCCCCTGCATGGGACTAAGATGATTAAAAACGTAATGAGTTTTGATTGATCTTCTAATTTCACCTGGAACATTCCTGTTACGACATGTCAAAATATCTGCGGTGCCTGATGACTGCATTTTGGACCAGAGCTGATAATAATTCATGCCTCCCTGTTTTAGATTTGCTTTTTTATTCTTTTGTTTTTTTTTTTTTTAAAAATCTATTCATTTGTTTTAACAACAAAGGCCACTGATTTGTCCATTCTGTCTTGCGTGATGTTTCTTGTTTTCACACATTTCTAGACTATATCTACAAGAGATAGTATTAATACTATAGTGACGTGTGCTATTTTTGGATACTTTTTTGGGGGATTAAGTGCAATGAAATAAAAGACAAATCTTTGTGCAGTCTTATCATCAAAGGGGCAGTTTGGAAAACTGACAGTAAACTGGGGCTGTGCAGTTCATTACAGTGCAGTGTTAAGAAGTCTTGAGTGGCAGTTGCATAATTACCCTCACCTGTGACTTTGTTTGCTTGTGTTACAGCACGTAGCTATGCGTGTGAGATTTCTATTTCACTGCGTTGCTGTGGTTGGACAGTTAATCAGAAATATCATGGCAAGCAACGGGATTTCATTGACTCATGTTTTCCTCGTATTTTACAGTGTGTGGCTCTTGTGGTCATGACAGTGGTGATGCTTTGATAACATGAGAGTTAAATGGGGTGTCTTAATGTCTGTATAATTGATGTAATTAGTCATGACTGGTTTAATGATTAAAATTGCCTGGTCTTGATTTTGAACTTGTTTATTATTTTTTGCCGTAATTTAAAAAAGAAAAAAAAAGTCTAAAGTCAACCAACGCTGAAAATGGAACTTTAGGACTTAATTTTGGATAAATATTTCAAACATTCTGAGACATGTTAAAGTTGAACTAGAATGGTTGGTTCTTTGTCATCAGGAATACTACTCAGCCAGGGAAAATTACTTTATTGCCATATTATAAACTGTGATAATGCCTTTGTCAAATAAAATTACACCAGTGAAAGCTTGTGTTACAACCCAGGAGTGTGCAATTTATAGTAATAGACATTTTTAGGGCTGTTATTAAGCTTTTTCAGTGAGAGGGAAAGGGTAAGAAGATCAGCACCTATTTAGAGACTGGCATCAAACTCCTTATTTCACTTTTGGCAAGAATTTGTGGAGGTGAATTTATCCTTTGAAAGTCCTTTCTGTAGGTTATTCCTTGAAAAAAAAGTGAGCAAAAGATGCTATGTATTGTACATGTGTAATGTAGTATTCAGGTGTTTTTGGCGATCCACCCATGACTAGGGACCAAAGCTAGATTCACAACTGAGCAAGTAAAGAAACATATCAGTGACCCTGGTTCACTTGGGGTCATTTTTATAAATGCTTTCACATAGAGAAATAAAACTGGCACTGCAAATTTATGTAGCAAGTTTGAATATTAAGATTAAGACCTTACAGTATTAAATAAAATACAAATGCAACTGACTAATTTAAATATTAAAGTTAGGACCATACACTAGAATATTCTAACAAATCACCTGACAAATTTAACTTGTTATTAAGGTTGTGAGCAAGCATTTATTCACTGAAAGAGATCCCCAGCAGAACCAGGCTCAGGTAGTCAGATATGGTTGACTAGTTCGAGTGAGGGCAAGGGAGAAAAGTATAGCAGAGACAAGTAGACACAGATAGAAGATCATAAACACTGGACAGGTTAGTGGGACTAGAAGCTGCAGATCAGACCTGTGCAGAGTCAGACATACCTGCAGAGAGGACAAACACCAGCAATAAGCAATAAAATGTTTCATAAGCAATAACAGGACAACATTGAATAAAAGCAAGTCTATAAAAACGGGTTTTGATGAAGTGATTTTAAGGAAGCCGCTGATTCTGCAAGCTTTATCTCCTCAGGCAGGTCGTTTCAAAGCTGAGGGCGTCACAAGGTCACCTTCAGATTTTAAACCTCAACCTTGGAAGAGCAACAAAGGCTCCACCTGAGGATGTGAGGCTGCCAGCTGGCTCCTGTTGTGTCAGTATTCACTGCATAATAAGGCCCTAAAGGTGTTTTAGCTGCTTTACATAATTATTGATGGCCCCTGTGCCAAAATCTAGTTCAAACCATCACTTTTTCCATCTGAAACTGTGCTTAAACAAATTAACTTGCAGAAAAGCAGGAGCTACATAATATTCCAGTGCAGGAGGGGTGGCCACATATGAACAGAGAAGAGGAAGACTGTGTGGTTAATTGGGATGTTTCTGCCTCCGTGGGATCGATTTTGACCAATCGCTTTCAAAACTGTGTCTTCTGAGCTCCGCGAATGGATGCAGTGCAATACTGAATCTCAGAAACGATAGGGAGTGCGAGTCGGGATGAATCAGCACGCTAATATTTACTTTTCTTAACACAATGTCAGCACAATTACTGCACGTGTAGAGTCGAAATTTGAGCAAGTGGGAATTAGAAATGACATCTATGTCTTCCTTTTACTTCTGTTGTCTGCTGAAAAATGATAGTTAGGTATGAGATACACAGAGAGATAGAGAGAGGGTTCACCTGTTTTAATTTTAGAAAGAGAGCAACTCTTGGATGAGGAGCTGTGATGTCATCTCAAGTCCCATATGTATGCTGAGCTGTACCGAGCCCAGTCAGAGGCAGACCGAGAGGGAAACACACCGGGCTGCTGACAGGACACGATGCACATACTGAGCATACATGCAGGCAGGAGAACCGGCTTTATTCAGGTAAGAGCCAAAAACACAACTGTTTTAGAGGTCAGTATAGATATATATATATATATTTATTCATTTATGTGTAAATATAGAAACAAACGCAGATGCAGCATCTGCCCACCTCACATTTTCACAACACTGGCATGTTTCCTTGCACTGCATGTGTGTCTGAGCATGAATACAAACACACACAGCTTTGATAGATTACTGACATGAAGGTTACATCGAGTCTGGGATAGTAGGTACACTGCGCACGAGCCACCAGATATATTGATGAATAATTCAATATGTCATAGGAGTAGCTGTCCAGGCAATTGAATGTTAAATCAACAAATAACAATACAGACACGGTCCAGGATAGCAGAGGAGTCTGTGTGTGCCTGTATGAGGGATGCCCCTGCTGTGTCCATTCACTGGGACAGGATGGGTGTGGCACCTAGCAGCAGACCATTTGTCCTCTCCGTCCTCACCGTTAAAGTCCTTTCCACTCCTGCTAGTGGGTCTCTGAGCACCAGACAGCTTTGGATGATGAAGGTCAGACAGTGGATTGGAGAGGGGCAGGTTGACATCTGTGTGAATCAGATGAAAGAATTACGCAGGGAAATATCTGCGCCAATATGAAAACAGCCTCTCCTGAGGGAGGGAAAAGTCACTGGTACAGATTCTGTTGTAGCTGATTTTAATGTCTTCAGTGATATCATAAAGCACACAGATGCACAGATTTTTGTCACATAGAAGCCTCAGTGGTCTCCTTTTGTTGCTACAGCTGTCAGGGCAAACTGGATTCGGCCTCATTTATACATACATTTTTAATACTCCAGATTAGGGACACATGAGTGGTTCCCCCATTTAACCTCCCTAGTTACCCATTTTCTACTGTGCTCACAGCAGTCATGTGAGTTATTTTGGCAAAAAGTTGAAACTGACTCACAAACTGATTCAGATTTCAGTTTCTGTCAGGTTTTGTTTCAAACTTTAAATCCTTTCTAGTTTTTCATGTTCTTGCAGCAGCACACTTGCTTGACATGTTTGCGATGTCTCATCTAGGAGGCCAGCCCGAGTCCTCTGGCTTAATCTTTGACTTGTTTCTCAGTGCTGGGCAGAAAAACTACTGCAGCTGCATACGTTCACATCTTAAAACATTAAAACTACCTCTTTAGCCAGTGTTTTGTGGCTGTCTATTATTTTGATAAGTAACATTTTCAAATTTATTTATGAGGCAAATTTGGAAACAACAAGAACTGCAGCAAAAATGCTGTATAGTTAAAATAGCATATCATTAAACATAAAATGCACATCTGAATAAAAAGTCAGTAAAATAATGTAAATATAAAGACAGCACATTGCAGATGGAAAAATTATGTCATCAAGCTGTACTTAAATCAAATGCCAAAGAATTGTATTTATGTATTCTATCTTTTCATTCTTTGCATTGTTGTACTGTTTATATCTATCCTATCATCACAAATATAGTTTGACTGATTAAATGTTACATTGGTGCACAAGGGAACAATGTTTTGTCCTTCAACTTTGCTAGAAAAGTGAAAATATATCTACAGTATATTGATCTGCTGCCTACTAACCTTCCATCTATTCCTTCCCTTCAGGCATTTATTAGATCTGCAGCGACATCTGTGCTCCATCAAACTGGAGAGAAGAAAACCCAACATGGCACTGGAAGGGATTCATGTATCAGAGCTCCAGTATGAACAGACCCTGTAGTCATTATAAAGTCAAACTGAAGTGCTGCAATACATTCAGAGGAGTTGTTTGTTCTGAAACAAGACTCGCAGGACTGACTGTAGCTCCCTAATTCAACTTCTTTCTGAACTCTCTCGCAGTGATTTTTTTTTTTTTTTGCAAAAAGCCACTTCTGTAAATATTTACATGCCGTGTCTGGCAGCTGTAAGAGACGTGGAACACCTTGAGGCCGACCGGTTATGACTCTGCCTCTTCTGGTTACCCTCGTCGAGCCCTGCAGGCTGGCCTGGAAGTGAAAGTTCAATGAGCAGCTGCACTTCTCGTTTTGTGGAACTTTGGGTTCTCATTTTCCTCCTCTGCTTGTATTTTCCCTTTTCTCTTTTTTGCCTTTTATTGAAGAACTATTACACATATTACAGAGAAAAAACACACTCATTTACATTTACCCAGGAAGTGCTGTGGGCAGACTGTAAAGCTCTGACTTCCCTTTGAGAACTAGCAAATAGGATAAATGTTAAAATACATTTAACCCTTCTGCAGTTATTTTGCATTACTTACTCTTTATTTAAATTATTAAAATCCAGATTTGTTATTTATTTATTCTCAATAAACAAACATGAAACATGAAATACATACTCCTAAGATAGAATAAATGTAATGTAATAAATATGAAAAAAATCTAAATGAAATGAATAAATATAAGAATTAAAACTAATTAAAATGAAGTTGATGAAAATGAATCTCTGAAGAGTCCATATGTGTCACTAAATTGCAGTTTTGTTTCTCAATTTCTTAGGTGCAAGTGCATAAAAATGTTTAAAATAACAATTTTATAACTATGAATGTAATAATTTGAAAAAAATCCAATTAATTCCACATCACATTACAGGTACACTGCATCTCAGAACATATTTCTGAATAAGTGGGTGCATTAGTGATAATGTGTCTTACTCACATCTTCACCCGTAAATTCTGCAGGTGGATGAGTGAGGATGGATGTATCTAGTGAGCCCTGTCTGTAGAGTTTCTGCGTCTCCCTGTGTAATCTGCCTGCTGACCTGTTTGAACACACCATGGGCTGCGCCATGTGTTCGCAGCTGGTTGACATGTGGACTGTGAGGGTGAGCAGGACGGGCCGTAGGGCCATGGAGCTCACCGCCTACCCACAGATGCTGCAGGGAGGCTACCACAGAGTGACGGGCCTCCACTACATGTCCTCCTTCTCCGACGCCGAGGACTGCTGCGATGACACCAGCTCTGGCAGCTCGCTCACACTGGACTGGCAGACACAAGCGACTGATGGCTGACGCTCTACCAGGAGCTGTTATGATGCAAACATGTAAATAAACATGATGTATTACACAGGAATTTACAATGAATATGGTGATACTTCTTGTTTTTATTTAGATTATCTCTTCCTTGTCAGAAGTATTCAGATATTTTACTTAAGTAAAAGGCTTATATATGTAAAAACACACTTGTCCTGCATTCAGAACTGTAGATAAATATAACACATCACTGGAGTACTTTAAAATCATTTTAAGCATACTGTACTTGAGTAAACCTAATTTTAACCACTTTATATTCCCACTTTGCTACATTTTGGAGGCAAAAAAACCTTTTTAATCCTTAAAACACTGATCAGGCATAACATTGACTACCTGCTTAATATTGTGTTGGTCCCTTTTATACCACTAAAACTCCTCTGACCCAGTGGGGCATGGAAAAGCCAACAGAACGACTTTGAAACCTCTTGAATCCTTATATAAACAAGCCATTAAAATCCTGGATAAGAAGACACAACAGTATCACCGCTGTTGTATATTGGATAAGCATAGGATGTTAAATTTTGAAAACCTGATCGTGTATGCAAATGTACGATTGGTTTTCAAGGTTGTTCATGGCTATGCACCCTCACCTCTCAAGCTTTTTTATTCATTGCACTTCTGGAAGTACTACCAGAACAACAAGGGTTTCTTTTAGGTGGCAGCATCGCATCCCTTTATGTAAAACTGCCTTTGGACAATTGGCTTTTTCCTGCAAAGCAATAACAGAATGGAATAAGCTCCCCACTGAACTAAAGACAATAACTGATTTTAAAGACATTTCTATAGAGTTTTTTTTAAAAAATGGATCCAGAGAAACCAAACCTGTCAGCATTGATAGTCCTTGAAATTACTTTTTAAAAACTGTGTGAATGTGAGATCCTCTTTTTAAAAAAATGTATTGCTTTTCTGCCTTTACTCGCTTTGCTCTGCAACTTAAGAACATGTAAGCAACCTAATAAATATCAGTCTACACTACGCTGCCCATGTAATTAAAAGTAACTACTTCAAGTAAGCGCTAGAGCATTAAAATCCTGTATAACTGTTAAAACATCAGCATTAATATAACATAGTTATTTATTAAACCTCAAAAAGGAACTTCTGCTTCACAAGTACTTCTTCAAGCATGTTCACGATGTAATACTTCTGTGCTTTTACTTCAGTAAAAATGTGAACACAGCATTTTTAGCTATAGTAGAGTATTTTGATTACTCATCAGTAAAATGTGCTTAAAAACTCTGAAGTAAAAGTTGGATTCTTATAAAAGATACAGCAATGTGGACTCAGTATTTTATGGCTGTAGTTGGCTGTGAAAAAGCAATTTTTGACTACTTTATATACAGCTGAGTAGTTTAATCTGTCATTTTTTAAAAATTATAAGTGTGATTATAGATTATATCATGTATGATTATTATCATTTTTATAGGTTTTTAGTGTAACAGTGAATTCGTATTATTTGCCTCTGAAATGCTTAAGAGTAAGTAGAGAGTGATGAAGAAAATAGCATATCTTTTGCTACAGGCACCTTCTAGTGTCACTCCTTCATTCCATTACCCATTGTTATTCATAATTCTCTTACCTTTTCTTGTTTGCAACTGTCTGACACACCCATCGTTTCTAACCTTACCAGACCTACTAACTCCATCACTTTTGTCATTAATTAGCACCTATGTGCAAACTGACCACTATTCTTTTTGTATATACATACTGTCCCCTCCCAACTGTATAAAATGTTTTATTCAGTAAATGTTCTGGGTTGGCTTACCTCCCCAGACTAATGCTCTGTGATAGTAAGCCCACCGTATACCGAATACTAATAAACACCCCACTACAGCAAACTTCACAGCCAGAATTTTGAGTAAATTTCTTCAATGAAAGTATGAAAAATTGGAAATTCTCCTCAAGTACAAGTACCTCTAAGCTGTATTAAAATACAGTCTGTAAAGTACAGTATTACACAAATTACTCAGTAGTATGTAATTAAATGTTTTCATCACGCTTTACTACGCAGAATGATGACTGAATATGATGTTGAGCAACCAAAGCATCCTGGCACCACTACAATTTTGATTGCAGAGAAAGTTTTCCATGTTTTGCAACCAACTTTACAGCCCATATTGTGCCAGCAGATTCATAGGAAGTCTGTATGACCATCACAATACCCAAAGTAAAAACATGTTGACTCTACATGTCATGCAGGGGCAATCTTACACAGACCTCTTCAACATGACTCTCATCTGTCCAGTTTTTGTCTTTTTGGTGAAGTGTGTTGGGCAGTAAAGTACAGAAATTAGTTACATTAGCTCTATTTTTCACAGTAACAGAATGCCACCTTTAATATTCTTATATGTACTAATATTTTATAAAAATGGTATTTTTCATTACTAGGCTGGTGAACTAAAGAGGAACAGGTTAATAGTTTAAATGTAAGAGAGGGAAGGTACCAAGGCAAAAAAGACTTCCGGTAGTAAGGAACTGGGCAGATAGAGCCAGGGACTGGACAGGACTCTGGAAATTTGGAGTTGAGGCTTGGACTTAGCTGGAAACTGAAGTGAGCCAGTGAAATTGGGAACCAAAAGGCAGGAGGTCTGAGAACAGGAGCTGAGTCATCCAAAGGCTGTATGAGCAGAGTTCTAGCAGAGCAGAGATGGAGCAGAGTAAAACATTTGAAGCGAGCTTGACAGCTGTGATGTGGTGCAGCTGCTGAGACTCTGCTCCGGCTTCGAAACACCTGTCTGGCACCCTGCAGTCGAGCACACACACATAGAGGCAGACACACAAATTACAGAGCGAGAAAGTAGCTGCAGGCAAGGAGGGATTGGCGAAAGGAATGGAAAGAATGGCACCGACAGCCGTGGAGACATTATGAAAGATTCAGACCCCTGGACAAACCCATGTTAAAGACCCCAATGCAAATGACATGGCCAGCTATTTTGTGGTTATTTTGTACCTCTTCTGTTTTGCATCTCATTTGGGTAATTTTGTGTCACTTTCAGGTTATTTTACATCTCAATTGAATCATTTACTGTCTCTATTTAAGCAGAAAAATGCTGCAAACACCAAGAGACCCGCATGAAAAGAGCACGGTCGGCCGTTTTGTATTTCTTTTCTGTCAATTAGCACCTCTTTGAGCTTGTTTTTTCAACTCCGTGGTTGACATTTGTTTCTGTTTAGTCATTTAGTATCTCTCACTGTTGATCTGTTGTGTCTTTTTGTGGCCATTTGGAATCTCTTTTTTTTGACATTTTCTTCCACATTTGGATGATTGATTTACTCTTGAACAAAGAAACACTCACTGCACAGATTTTTTGTCCAAGGACTCAGTAATCTGATCATGACAGTAAAATACAACTAAAAGACAACCCTCTTTCTTTACAATTCAGAGAAGAAAATTAGACTTTTTGCTTCACTACTTTTTCTTAACAGCTACAAGTTGCTAACAGAATTTGTAAGAATAAAACAAGCTGCTCTGATAAAAATCCTGCTCACATATTAATAACATCAGGAATCCCCTATGAAAATGACATGGTCAGCCATTCTGTTTTCATAATGTGTCTCTGTTTAGTTAATTTGCATCTCCTTGTGGTTGTTTTGCGTCTTTTTTTTGTAGTTTTATGTCTCTTCAGGGTGGTTTGCATCTCTTTGTGGCTAAATTATGTCTTTGTTTAGTCATTTATTTGTCTTTGTGATTAGTTTTTGTCTGTTTAGTTGTTATTTGTCATTGTGGTTGATTTATTTTGTGTAGCTGTTTATTTTTCTTTGTGGTTGATTTCTCACTCTGTTTAGTCATTTAGTGTCTTTATGTGGCTGTTTTGCATCTCCATCAAACTATTTAGTGACTCTTTGTGGCTGTTTTGAATCTATTTTGGATGTTTTGTGTGTCATTGTGGGCCCTGATTAATCCTTGAACAAGACAACTGTCCCTTCATATAGAGATTTTGTCCAAGGAGTCAGTAATCTGATTGTTAAAGTAAAATCCAACAACTCATAAATGATAACAGCTATTTCAGGAAAATGCTGCATAATAGATCAATAATTAGAACATCTAAACAAAGAAAAGCAACACAAACGATAACATTTTTTGATTCTTTGTGAGCATTTTGTTCCTGATGCATAAGTAACCTTTTGAAAGACTTGAACTCGTCACAGGTATTTCCACCTTCAGTGAGGTATTACAACCTTTACTCATTATAAAAACAAGAAAAAAAAAAAAACTCCACCGCTGTACCTGTGAAGTAGAGGCCCAGGCAAGCAATACTGGCGTGCCAAGCAACTTAATACTCAAGTCTGGGATTCACGGAAACGCCTGCTGTTCAACCTGTCATCATCATTTGGGGGAGTGGGTGGAGGCATCTCCGACGGTACAAAAATTCCTCCCCTTCGGGCGCACTCTCACTTTCAGCAGCTTTACGCACGCACTACGCTCGGAGCTCTGCTTTGATTCTCACTGCGGCTCATTGTGGATGATTAGAAAAAACACAGCAATGTCAGTCATGATAAGAAACGAGGTGTTCTCCTGTTTTGTTTTCTACGGCGTGCTTCTGGTGATTAAAATGTACATTATAGCGATCATAACAGGACAAGTGAGGCTGCGTAAAAAGGTGAGTCGCTTCCAGGAGTTGCAAAGACTGTTTCAAGGCGGAAAATGCAGTTTTAATATGCACTCTGCACCGAGCAAGTTTATTTTCACTGATGCAAAGTTGTGTTTTTTTTCCTTGAAAGGCTTTTGCCAACCCAGAGGACGCACTGAGACACGGAGGTTTACAGTATCATAGAGAGGATCCATTTGTGGAGAGGTGCATGAGGTGAGTGCGCAAAGTTTGCTACAGGGAAGCTGTCATGGCATGCCTTTATTTTGTTTAAAAAATCCTTAAATATAAATCCTCAGCACGGGAAAATGGCTCATGAGTGTTGGACTATTAATTTACTATTTAAAACCTGATGCATCAATATTTAGGCAGCACTTTAGTGGCAACAGTATCATTATTACTGGTAGGTTGTAATATTTTATGTAATGTAGCACAAAGATTTTACAGCTTTCTCTTAAGTTTTAGTGGAATAATAGCAGAAAGTGGCATGCAATTTAAAAAATACTGGAGTAAAAGAATCTCTAATGTGTATTTAAGTAGACTTTGTACTACTGATAGCATCATTAAATCTATATTATTAAGTTTTAATATCAGCGTTATACTAAAAGGTTGATCATACTGAGTGTTCAAGAGATTTATGTGGTTGCTTATGTGCATTAAATGTTCATATGAAAGTGATGAGTCCCAGTTTCTCCAAGTGAAATTTCCCTATTTAGATGGTACTTTTCAGAGAGATAACATGTTTTCCTCCAGTGATTTTCAGCAGTAGTAGGTAACCAGTAGGAGATGTGCCCGACTGCTTTGTTTTAACTTGTTCAAAATGATCCGTGACAGAAGGAGGGAGAGCAGATGTTTTTCTCGTGAAAAGTTTTTCTTCTGTTATATTTGCCCCATAAACTAGTCACAAACTTGAAACTTAAAAATCTGGCTTCGTAATTTGTTTATGTGCTTGTTCTGTCCACAAGTCTCATTGTTTTATTTGGTGTTTCTGCAAAACTTCACAGATTAGCAGGTTTCCTAGAATAACATTGTTAAAAAGTTGCTCCTAGTGGGTGGAGAGGAAGCAGGAAAATAGTGGAGCTGATTGATAGTCTGATCTGGTAGAATGAGACTGTTAAAGGCTGCTGTGTGATTCACATAAGAAGAGCTGGACTGGATTAAAATGTTGCAGCAGAAAGATGACAGAATCCACAGCCTTGCATAAGCATTGTGTACTGTCCAAATCATAAATCCTTTGGAAATTCACACAGGAAATTATAGTCCGCAATTCGAATGAGTCACTGACATGACTGAGACATTTTTTACGCTGTATCATCATTTCACTGCATCACAGTTAGCTGAGTCAACATTACGGGATATTGAGAATAGATGTGTGTATTGGCATTGAGATCTTGATTTTTTTTTTCCTCTCTTCCAGAGCTCATAGGAACGACTTGGAGAACATCCTCCCTTTCCTCTTTGTGGGTGCTATCTACTCCCTGACTGGACCTTCACTGATGGTGGCCCGCCTTCACTTCCTGGTCTTCTTCATGGGCCGTGTGCTGCACAGCGTTGCCTACCTGCTGGCCCTGCGAGCGCCGACCCGCTCTCTGGCCTACACTGTCGCGCAGATACCTTGTGTTTCCATGGCACTGCAGATCCTAACGTCAGTGGCAGTGTACGCCTAAACATCCAGGACGGAGGGACTGAACTAGAGGCTCTGGGTTAAAAGATGGTTCTGATATGTGACCAGTTTCAGAGAGAGCAGGAAGATGATTACTCGAGGGTCCTCCTGGAAAGACAAGAATGTCAGTGCAATATGAGGTGTGATTACACCAGTGCTGGGTTTTGTGAGAATTTGTCAGTATTTTTATTGTAATATTTACAAAGTTGAAATGTGACAATGTCTTAAAAGATATTTGAAGTTGACACCATTGACCGTATTTAAAATGAAGGTTGTTCCTCGTTGAAACCAGGATTTTGTTGGAATTTAAAGCTCACTGATGGACAGCTGTAGACGTTTAGCCACTTTGGAATATTTTTCCACCACTGTACTGTATGTTGATCCCTGAGCCCTTTTGTGTTTACACACATAACACAGACCACCATTCATGTGGTGTTGTATCCTCATCGTGGCTTTTTCTGTTTCCTGTGTGGATTTTCCATCTGTTGTGTTAACATTTGTTTGAGTATGTTCAACAAAACCATAATGGATCGTGGCTTGAGGACTGATGAGGTGGTGGAAAGTTTTACCTGATGCTCCGTGAAACTGTTTCTCAAATTACTCTAAGAGGAAAAAGAAAGGGATCTGTTTGAGATATGAATGTCCTGCAACAACCTGGAGATTAAGATGTACATGTAATATTGTAATGTTATCTGTGAAAGCATATTTTGAGGCTATTTTTTAAAAGTTTTGTAATAATAATTTATTCAGTTTAATGTGCATAGTCATTGTTTTGACTTCCCAGATACATTTTTGTAGGCAATAAAACAATTCACAACCAAGCAGGTCTGATCTGTACTTGACTATGTGAGAATTCATAGATTTAATGGTCATTTAAATCATTGTTGGGTTTGCCTGGTCCTGCAGAGACGCTGTGTTCTGGTGTTAAGGGAACGGGGCCCCACTTTGTGTGTGAGAGTGAGATGATCCAGAAGTCCGCGGCAGAATTCCAGCATTCCTCCACCTCTTATGTAAGACCTGTGGCTGCGCTGTGCACACTATAATACTCTCTGAGGCCCAGAGTGTGCTGGGAAGCCATATAGGCATATTGTAGTCACCAAGTGCTCAGTCATGCAATGAAGCTAAGCACAATTACAGTGTGTGACCAAAACTGAAATGCCTCTAAATCTGTTATTACATTCAGCTCACTTTTCACCCCACTCGATCATCCAGTTTTAAAATGTTATACTCCCAGTAATCCTATTTCCAGTTATTCTCCAACCAGTGATAATGACTAAGCTTGAACCTACAAAGCTGGAATTTTTGGGTGATTATGGTGTGTTTTTTAAACACAAAGGAAATACAACAAACCCTGAGAAGGTGGGAGGATGGGGATATCCGTTGCTCTGAATGAATGAGTATTAACAATACATATAATCTGGCTGAAACATAAAGCTGACATGCCAGAGAGAGGGGTGTGTCTATATCCTGTGTATGCGTCAGCCTTGCGGCCGCCTCAACGTGCCTTTCCCTTCAGGGTGAAAGGAAATAAAGCTCATGACCTCCTTCCTATACTCCTCACTTTTCACACAACAATGATGTTTATTTTTTTTTAACTTTTCCTCGTGCGTTTCATGTTTTTCTGCTAAAACTCTAACAGAGGCTTTGATTTCATTGACGCTGGCAGTTTCTAGAGAGATCAGTTTATGCTGAACTAGATGGTCTATTGTTCAGGAGGTGTAAGTTCATCCCTGGGAGAGACAGTGGGAGGCAGCACTTAATTCAATAAGCAAGAAACTGGATAAAAATCTTTGTTTTGGGGATTTCACCATTGTGTACCTATAGCACACTTAGCCCCACCTTGTGGCCACACACATACAGCACTACTCAGCAGTCGGATGGTTCCATCTTTCACCATCTGAGCGAACAAATTGTGTGGCTGCGTGAGTAATCACATCTGAGCTTCAAATTAACCTCCAACACAGCACAGGTGCCACTTAGTAAGATCTCAGGCTTTCACGTTCTGTTTTTGTATAATTACCGTAAATAACAGTAGATTTACCGATGCAGGCATACTTTGATCTGGTAGGAATTAACTAAAATCACATTTAATCATATCTCATGCAATCTGAAATAATGATAAATAATGAGTACTTTTTGAAGTTTTATACCCTTATTCCAGATCTCTCAGGACTATGCACCGAATGTTATCTTAGTTAAATACCGTCTGTTGATGTGGATTTGCTAACTCATTGAACTGCTTAGACTTTTGTTTGGACATAAACATAAATTTTAACACAGCTAATGTGGTATTTTATGTAAAGTTTGTCTCAGTTTATCTTCTCAGTGTGAACAGCTAGAACTCCGACTTCAAAGTGCAGCTGCTCCTGTCTGAGGGTCCCTGTATATTTTGGCAATTGGATTTTCCGTTCTGAAACGGGTATTGAAAAACAAAAAACGAGTGGTTATTTGATTTTCGTTTTAAAATACAAAAATTTAAATTGAAATACAAGTTGTTTTTCCTTTTCATGATCAAAAAGGGATATGCGAAATTTTAAAAATGGTTTGATTTTCATTTTATATTTAGAATAACAGAAAAATAAAAAGGTCCGTTTTTTTCATTTTCTGAGACCGGAAGTGGTCATCAGCAAGTTTGGAGCCAAACGACAACAAGATTCTCAGAGGGCGGAGCCAGAGAGCAGTGGTTGGTCAGACCATAGATTCATATAGAAGACAGCGCGCTAGTGTATCTAGTCTCTGTATATCTATGGTCGGCACGTCTGGTAGCATCTCTGGCTGCTGTTGAACTTGTTTTTGGAGTAAAACGCGGTAAGAAGATAAATACTTGTAACCAGCAGCGTTGTTTTGTTGTACGTTAAGTCAGCGACTTGTGAAGAGTTGTGTTTTGTCGTGTTTGAGCAGCTGGTCCGGGCGCGTTAGCTAGCTAAGCGGCTAAGTTAGCTAGCGGGCTAATTAACGCAGGTGGCTAACTTAACGCTGAACACCTGTGTTAGTTGCTGCAGCAGCTGTGCGTCATTATTAGAATGACCTTCTCAACCTGTATTTCTCTGCTGTGTATTTTAGCTTTTAAAAAAAGTTATTTTCCTTTAAGGTTAACTGAAACCCATTTAGCTGCACTGAAGTTTAACATTCAGCTGGTTTGAATTAAACCACGCTTAACTTAACATTGCACAACATTACCTCTCTGAATCTCCATAATTTCACTAAATTCCTTCTCTCTTTCACTGCTCAAGTTCAATCCAGTATATAAAGTGACATTAATAGTGAATAAACTAACGAGCCATTGTATTTATTTATTATTGCATGTATTTGTAGTAAAACATGAGTTGAAATATCCTACTTTTGGATCTAGAACTGCACAAGCTGTTCATTTTCAGTCACCTGATGAGTTAAACTCCCCTTTTTATGTGAGGTTGAAGCAGAAAGTCTGAGTTAACAAAGAAAGTTCTTTATAATTTGCTATATCTGTTATCTCTGACTGAGGCTTTAGTTTTTGTTGAGCTGATTTACACGTAGAAACTTTGTTCAGGAAGATTTCTCAGTATCTCAGAGGACAGGCTGCTTTTTACACAACCTTGTAAGAGAATGTCTGTCAATGCTTTCAGCAGAATTTAGAAACACAACACTTCCTAAACAGATATTTTGAGGCTGTGAGGTTGAACGTTTGAGAGTATATCAGTGTGTTTCTTTGTGGTCTTTCTGTTTCTAGGTGGAAGCTGAATTAGTGAGGATGACTCCTGCTCCTGTCATCTCTAAGCTCCTCACACATCTTTACCTGCACATGAGGAAAATCACTCCTGTAGAATGCAGGTATGTTTGTCATTATTATAAAAAAAATGTTGCCTGGTGACCTGTCAGAAACCCCTTATACAGAGTCAGCCAAAATAATGTTTACACACATCAGGAAAAGAAAAACGTGCATAAGTATTTCAATACCAAATTTATTCAGACATCATGAGATTAATAAAAGTTATCTTTGGCCTCTACAATTACAAGAGGTGCTCAAAGTGGTGGCCACTGACTTCCAGACATTTCTGTTGTGTTGTAGACGTCACTTGTTGATGCTCCATTCATGAGGGTAGCGCCATCTGTTGGGAAAACATCGTACAACAAGACACAGAGTTATCGTGATTTGATCAAACTTAGAAAGAGGAATCTATATGTGTAGAAGTACTTATACAAATGAAATATCTATACTAAATTTTCTTTTCCTGATGTGTGTATACATTATTTTGGCTGACTCTGACTCTGTGAACTTAATGAGAACAAAACTGTCATTTAATTGTTGGTCTGAAAGCTTCTTTAGTGAAAACCGGCTGGTGTTCTGTTTTGAAACAAACTGCTGTTGAGGTCTGTGTTTTTAGGTTTAACCCCACAGTTTCTGAATGAACTGAGTTTTTTTTTCCTGATCAATGTGGACGTTATAATTGATGGTAACATTTACTGATCATATAATCAACATGACAATATAACAGTAGAACATTCTGACTGCCTGACTAATGCTGCGTTGGTCCCTTTATGCTGCTAAAACTCCTCTGACCCAGTGGTTCATCAGAACCTCTGGGGATGTCCTGTGGATCCTGTGGATCCTGTGGGTTGCAGGGTGGGTCCTACCTAGACCAGGCTGATCCTGGACCATCCCACAGATGCTCAATGAGATCTGGATGTGGGGAGTGTGGAACCCAGGTGAACAGCTTAGCTCTGTCGTGTTCCTCGGACCACTCCTGAGCAGTTTTAATTTGTCCTGCTGAGGGTGGCAGCTGGCATCAAGGACTGCTGTTGCCATGGAGACTAGGGGGTTGTTTGTCCTGCAGTGTTTAGTTGGTGGTACATGTCAAACATCCACATGAACGTCAAGGTTTCCCAGCAGAACGTTGCATTAGAACAAGATGATGGATGTTGTTCTCTTCAGTTGTCAGTGGTCAGAATGTTGTGGCTGATTGGTGGATCTGTCTGCCTTTACTCTGACATCCAGAGTTATACAAAAGTGTAGTATGTGTGCAGTGCAGAAGACATTTACTGTATTGTATGCAGTTTTAGTGGTCCCATCAGAGAAAATCATATCCATATACAATTTTTATTAATTCCAGGGCTGGTTCAGTAAAGATTATAATAATAACATCAGATAATTCTTTGTCGCAGTTGAAATTTTGCAGACTGAGAGATGGTTGAGAAGGTTTGCTGTTATTGTTTTAGCAGAATATGTTATAATAGAAGATCTTTATTGTCATTGTACATGAAATTATCTGCAAACCAGCAAAGTGCATCAGTCTGAGGTATCTAAAAATAAATAAGTAAAGAAAAATGCTTCTAAAGCCAATAATAAACAGAATATTTTGAGGGAATATTCTAAAAAGGACAGAAAAGCTCCATTCTCACTCCTCTCAGGATAAACTGTCATTAAAATTGACTTTAAATTTAGCTTCAACACGAGATAAAAACATTTACTTTCATTACTGATGTCAAGTTTTAATAAAGTTCATGCTACTTTTATAAAATGATGAAAGTGAATAAATTGTATTTCTGTGTTTGATTTCTGTCTTTTCTCCTGTCATCCAGATGTTCAGAGGGAGATGATGCCACATCTGGTCCAGCTGATGGAAGGTCTTGAAGTTCTCTGACTGGCCTCGACTGAAGATGGTCGTCTCACTGGATTTAAGGTTCAGATGCTCAGTAACAAACTCCACCAATGAGCCAACAGGGAAGCTTTAGGTTTATTAAATGTTGCTATGAAGGTTTCGCTGTTTTTCTTTGTGAATGCAATGTGCTCCAACTGAAACTTGAATTAGAACTTAGAAGTAAATCCTTCCATCTGAAAGGATCTAGTTGCATTAATAACCTCATAACATTCTAATTTTTATTCCAGTCTTGGCTGGAAATAGAATCTCTGTATTGATTCAGGTAAAAACTGAACTTCACAGCATGTTGGAGCAAAACAACCAGATGAAAACTGTGATGGTGTTGGATTGTCAGACCGTAATATTGCAGCTCAAAGCAGCTTTTCTATCTCAGTTCATTCTGACATTCAGCTATGAATCAACACAGCAGATGGTGATCCATGCTGTGGAAGTCTCACATCTCCTGATTTAATGGAGCTGCTTTACACTTTTTACACTGTTTATTCACCAACACTTTATTTAATAAAAGTCCCATCTAGTTTTTATGAGGAATGTGATGTTTTAATTTCTCTGTGAATAACTGCAGTCTAATGCAACAGCTGGAGTTGTAACATCTGTCCTGATATTGATCATGAAGTATTGATCAGAATACTTATGGTCAGCAGTCATCCCTGAAGTTTTACATTAAAATCTTTACTTGTGTTGTGAACTTTGGTAAGAAGCAGAAACATTAGCGTTGCCATGGATACATGAGTGTTAAATTCTGTCCATGTTTCCATTTTGGGAAATTCAGCCAGCAGATGAGTTTTTTTTTTTGTTTTTTTTTTACTGCCAGCTTCCATTCAGTCTGAGATATTAAGAATAAATAAATGTGCATAATGTGGAAATGAACAGATTTTATTTTTATTTATTCCTACAGCTGCAGGTAAAGTTCCAGAATGTGGAGGAATTTAGTCTCACAATCACAGACAATCAATATTATCTGAAAGTCGGGTTATTGTTGTTTATCAGCACAATACAAAAAGATTCATGTTAGACATATTCCAGTTAAGACTCTAGAATATCAGGAATTATGTAAATTTACCTCAGTAATATGAATGTTAAGGTTAAGATTGTGCAGTGATATTTATTATGCAAGTTTAGCTGATTAAAGTGTATGACTCTGCACTACAATATTATTTATTATTTAAATTTACATCATTATTATTATATTTAAGGTCAGACCCTACAGTATTGAGATTAAGAAAAAAAGAAGAAAAAAAGAGAGATTAAGAAATCAAACATTCTATAAAATGTAAATACACTGAACTCATTTGGATATATTTAAGTGAGACTCTACAATATTATTTATGACACAACTCTATCTAAATCAACATTTTAATCATTTTTACTTCAAACATTTACTGGACTGATTTAAATATTAAAATCACTCCTTTCTAATCCTCTGCTGTATGTTCAAACCTGAGGCCTGAAATAGAAACACACAAGTATCTGTTTGAAGGAACTTCTGCAGAGTCCTGGTTCCACAACATGATGATAGAATTATAGACAAACTTTAACAAAAGCTGCCTGAGAGTTTACAGGTTTTTATGTTAGATTTCTTCAGTAATTTAATGAGCGTTATCAGCAATCATCAAGTGTTCATTTGATGAACTTCATTTCCTAAAACATCCAGAATTGGAGCTCATATCTTTGGCAGCTGTAAAGTTTCTGCTCCTTCAAAGTTCACAACACAATGAATTAATTCCTAAAACACTCTCAGTGCTGGAGAGCGTTTGATGCTGAAGCAGTGATCAGTTTTTCTGTTTCTTCTCTGGAGATGCACAATGAGGGACGTCTGCAGAGACTGAGAAAGAGTCTCACCACATCCTGACATGAGGAAAAAGACTTTATTGAAGACTACAATGAGAAAAACTATCAGACAGCAGACGGCTGCATTCAAGGTGAGCTCTGAACATTTGATCTGGAACAGGAATTCAATAACGGCAGCATGAGCTTCATTTCAGTCTGTAGCTGCTGAATTCATGGATGAATCATCTGGCATTAGAGAGGAAGACCATCAAACATCCACGTCAGCTGATGGAGGTCCAAGAGTCTCACCGAACAAACAACCTACAGAGTGAAGACCTGGAATCTGATTGTACGGCCTCCTATTCATTGAACAAATGCCTCTAAGTTGATTTGTTTTCTAAAATAAATCTAGTTTGAGTCCTAATCTATGCCTGTGTGTTTGCTTCTTTACACCGCTGTTAACAGTTTAGGCTGTTAGATTGTTCCAGATAAGACAAGTACAAGATACTTCAGAGCCGTTCTACCACGAGCCTGACAGGAAGAACTCCAACAGCTACTGAATGTTCCTGTGGTCCCCTCAAGGCTACAGGAGGAGCCCTACCATTAAATGTCAAAACAATCCATGTGACTCTGAAAACTCAACAGCTTTACAAACTCTAAGATTAAACTCTCCACAAGGATCCAAAATAAGTTGGACTTCTACATGAGAGCTTTAATTATTCTTCATCTACTTCCTGAAAAGTTTGGTCAATAAAAAAAGACAAAAACTAATATTTTCAGCTGAACTAAAGACAGACTTTGTGATTTTTCTGCTCACATGTGTTGTTGTAAACTTACTCTTTCAAATAAATAGCCGTCTAACCCCCTGGAAACCAACGTTTGTCCTGTTTTTGTGTTGCTCCTCGGCGACCCTAGACAGCCGGGTTGTAATGTTTTTTGAGCAACATACCATACTATGACGTTTTTACAATGATGGTTCTACTATGAAACCAGTTTGACATGTTCAGGCGTTCTTTGTGTGAAAACTCAGAGATTTCAGGTATCAGAAGGTGGTTTTCAACTTTCTTTGTTAACTTTCTGCTTCAACTTTAAACAAAATTTCCTTGACTAACCCCGCCCTCTGGACTTCCAGGAAGCTGTGTTCCTATTGGCTGTCCAGGTGGCTGCTTGGTGTTATCAGGAACACCTGAGCAGCTCAGTGTCTTCCTGCTTTATTTAGCTGCAGACAAACATTTCCTCTGTTTCTCTTCACCACTGAACTGGGTTTGGCTCCATTGCTTTAGTTTGTTCTTTAGGCGTTGGCTTGCAGCTTCCAGCAGTAAAATCGTCTTTAATGTGTTTCTTGGTATGTTTTAGGGCTTTGTACTGGATAGTTGTCTTGGTAAATGTGGTTCTTTAGCCACAGTTAGCACATGGTGCTAATGTGTGCAGTGATTAGTGGATTTGGGGCAGCTGAGTTGTGTCTTTATCTTGGCTGTAGTGAGTCTTCAGAGGTTTTTGGTCAGACACATTCTGTATTCTTGTTTGAGAACCAACGTTGGTTGTCCAGAAGGTAAGAGTTCCTGTCCTGATTCTCTGTTCTCAGAGGTTCTCTGGTAGGCTGCAGGAGACTTTAGCGTTTGGGTTGTGCTAGTTTGGTTTTTGTACGGTTTCATTTGGACGACTATCTTGAGGCCCCTCCATGTGGTTTAGTGAGGTTTTCTGGAACAGTTCTACAAAGCAACCTGCAGCAGAAGAGACTTTGAGAGTTTTTAGGAAGTTCTGGAGACCAGACTTTAGAGCAGCAGAAACATTTGTCAGCAGTTTGAGCAGGAGAAGGTGAGCTTCAGAGTAGAAATGAGACGGAAACTTCTTGACCCATGTGGTGAGGTCCTGTACCAAGAGTTTGAGCAGGTTGTGAAGAGTCTGTAGTTCTTTGGTGTGAAAGCACAAGAAGAGTCGACTCATTAAAGGAGAAAACAGGAGATATTGTTGCTTCTTCTGTCGCTCTGCAGTTTCTACTTTCCTTAAACTGAATATCAAGTTTATATTTTAAATGATTTAACATGTGAGCCCAAGAAGACTTCAATAAACTCCATCCCCTGGACACAACAGATTTTATAACCATGTTAAATCTTTTTTTTAATATGTTTTTGAGTTTTAATCAGAATTTTAGCAGTTTTTTCTCTTTGCTTGTTTAGTTTTGTCATCTGTGTGAAAGGTGCTAAACAAATAAAGTTGAATTGATAAACTGAATAATTGACTAACTCATGATTGTGACAACAGAAATATTTCCATTGTGATTTAAGGGTTTGTTTCATTTTTAAGTTTGGGGTTAAAATCTTGACCGAAAGATTAAAGAAATAAACTACATTTTAAAAAAGCAATTAAAGGAAAAACATTTAATACAATAAAAGTTTTTAAAAGAAAATTAAACATTAAATACAATTAGATGATATTAAATAGACAAAATATTTAATTAGATAATTAAACAGAAGATACAAAACATGTAATTATGAAATTAAACAAAATGTTTTAAAAATATTAAACATTAAAGATGAAATATTTTAGATAAACATTTAAAAAATACAATTAAACAAGAATAATAAACATTTAATTAGATTTTTAAACCTTTAAATAGACAAAACATTGAATTAAAAAATTAAATGTTTAATTACAAAATTAAATCTTAACGACAATAAAACTTTAAATATGAATTCAACAGAAAATACAATGAAGCATTTAACAAGAAATTAAACATTAAAAGGTGGTAAAACATTAAAAAAGAAAAACCTTAAAGATTTAATCGAAAAATTAAACATTGGGAAAGAAAAGGAAATTTTTCAAATAAGCCGATAAAACATTTGAAAAGACAACAATTAAACATTAAAAAGACAAAACATTTTGAAATCAAATCAGACATTAGAAAAGAATAAAAGGTGAGAAAAGAGCAAAACTAAACATTTAAGAAGAATCAAACTAAAGAAAAAACATTTGAAAAGACACCAGTTAGACTTTAGAAGATCAAATTAAACAGAAGAGACAATAAAACGATGAAAAAGAGCAAAAACAGATAAAGATCTTACAGCGTTTTCTAGTCTGAAGTGAAAACATCAAGTTGTTTCTTCAAACATTTCCTCTTTCTATGTTCTTGGTTTGATTGTGGACAGATTTACTAAGAACTCATTTCAGAAAACTGCTTTCCAGATAAAGTCTACTAGTAGTTGAAGGCATGGATAAACCTAATGTTACCTTCTAATCTCCACAAACTTTACTGTTCAGTGAAGAGAATTAAAGTTTGTTGAGGATTTCTAAAAAACCCACAGGTGAAGGTCTGAGAAGAACTCAGATGGATGTTCTAAATGTGAAATCAAGACTCATGGTCACAAGTTTTAAGGCTTCTGTTAACCAGAAAGTTCAAACTAACAGAGAAGTACTGAGAAACTTTTAAAATTTCAGTCCTCAGACTGTCTGAAGGTTCAAACTAACAGAGAAGTACTGAGAAACTTTTAAAACTTCAGTCCTCAGACTGTCTGAAGGTTCAAACTAACAGAGAAGTACTGAGAAACTTTTAAAATTTCAGTCCTCAGACTGTCTGAAGGTTCAAACTAACAGAGAAGTACTGAGAAACTTTTAAAACTTCAGTCCTCAGACTGTCTAAAGGTTCAAACTAACAGAGAAGTACTCAAGGAACTTAGAGTTTTCAGTCCTCAGGACTGTCTGAAGGTTCAAACTAACAGAGAAGTACTCAGGAACTTAGAAGATATCAGTCCTTGGACTGTCTGAAAGTTCAATCTAACAGAGAACTACTGTGGGACTTAGAAAATTTCAGCCCTCAAACTGTGTGAAAGCTCAGGTCCTGAGGACTCGGGAGGTGTGGAGGCTTGGAAAGTCTTGGAACTGAGGGTTCAACCCTCCAGCACAAAGGCTGAAGTCCAACCCCCTGAGAAAAACGGTCGAGTCGCAACTCACGTAAAAAAAAAAACTTGAAAATGACAAAAAATAGATGATAAATGCGCAAAAAAAAGAAGAATTAGTATCTGAGCGAGTAGCTCAGGGGATAAGAAGACAGACTACCAAGTGGAAGGTCGCAGGTTCAAGACCCACCACCGGCACTTTTCTTTGTTTGTCTTTGTCAGAATTTTGATAAAAGTTAAGAAGGGTCTGGTCTTGAACCAGCGACCTGCAGCTCCATAGGCAAATCCTTAACTCACTGAGCTACAGATCAGATGAAAAGAAATAATTTCGTCGTCCCTTTGGCATCGTAGTTCCTGAAGTCACCACATGGGTGGAGCCAAGGCGGAGTCTGGGTGGAGTCAGGGCGGAGAGTAGGCGGGGAGGTGGGTGGCGGCCTCCCCCCTCTACTCCCCCACCTCCCCTCACCTCCCACCACACCTTCCCCCACCCCACGATTTCTTCGAGTCTCCACGAGTTCTTCGAGTCTCCACAGGTTTTCCCGAGTTTCTGGAGTTTCCACGAGGTCGGAGGTAGAACAAGTTGACATGAAGAGGTGTTCAAGTCGGCCAGGATGGACTGACTTTTTACAGCGACTAGAAGGAAGACAACTAGAAGAGCAGGTCTTTAACCACCATCCATAAAATCCATGGAGTCGCTCCAGAGAAATGAAGGGAGAGAAACTTTTATCAACCTCCATCCAGATGTTCAACTTGATATCTTTACTTGGACATTTTTAGCACCACAAACCTTTAGAATCACACTTTATTATCATTTATTAGGACTTTAATGGAATCCAACAGCAGATTTAGTTTTTGTTGACAAACTTTATTCTTGTCATCGTGGGACTGCAGTATTTAAAACTGTTCCTTCTACTTGACCTCATGTTTATTAGTTTTAGTGGAGAAAGTTATTTTAATTGTCCATTAGTCTCTTAAAAACCAAATAATAAATTGGATTAGTCAAGAGGTTTAAATTTCTTACTTTCACATATTTTAAATATGAAAAAAAATATGAAAATAAAGCGTCTTGAGACAATTTGACCTGTAATTGGTGTTATATAAATAAAATGGAATTAAAATCGTATGTATCTTGTAATGTTGGAGTAATTCAGCCATATATTTTGGAAAACAAATTTTCTTTGTCCATTAATCTGTTGAATGTTTTCTCCAGTAATTCATTTCTTGTTTTGGTTTATAAAATGTTAAACCCAAATATATTCAGTTTACTGTCATAAAAACCAAAAGGATTTACATTCATGATGTAGGAATCAGGCAGATTTTCACTTTTTATCTTAGTTTAGTCAGAAAGATAGTTGATAATGTGTGAATTGTTGCACCTTGTGAGCCGTAAAAGGTTTTAATCTTTGGGGCCGAGTGTCAGAAAACATTTAGAAACCAACAGCAACAAAACACTCAACAAAGATTTGAACATCATTAAAGGGAAATCCAACTTTTGCATGACAATGTCTAATTAAAGGACATTTATTTCCAACGTAAATTCGTGATATTCATCCTCTGGAGCTTTCTCTTCACATCGTCTTCCACCTGGACTGGTTTGGTCGGGAGCATGTGCAACAAACATTTGAAAAACTGCACTTTAACATCAATGAATGACACTGAAGTTTAATCTCTACAGAAATGAGACTGAGTCTGGATGTGCTGCTCTGTCATTAACTCCTAAGTTTAGGGAAAGTTCAAACAAAAGAGGACAGTTCAGATAAGACTTGAGAATGAGCTTATTCTAAAAACATCTCAGACTTTCTGAGCTTCAGCACCTCTAGCAAGATATTTTAACAACAAGCAACTCAAGAGATCCAGAAGTTGGAGAGAGTTAGCTTTAGCTGAGCCAAAGAACATGTGGGACGCTAACCTAGCAAACATTTCAGACTTTTCTCTGTGAATTCTGAGAAATAATTTCCTATTTAATGACAGCTACACATTTAACTCAGTCTCATTAAAACAGACTCTAATTCAGAGTCATCCATCCATATTAAAGTGCAGTTACCCAGAATGTTTGTTGCATGAGCTCCAACAAAACCTGTCCAGGTAGAAGGACCACTTTGACAAACAGGAAGTGGAAGATTCCAAGCAGATTTATAGAAGGGGAACCAGACTGTACTAAGTGTGGTCGAGTATAGAGGGGTGTTTTGTGGGTTTTTAAGGCTGATAGTGATTATTAGTGAGACATTTGGAGGAGATATTCATTTGCAGTAAATTGAAGTATTTAGAATAGAATAGAATAGAATAGAATAGAATAGAATAGAATAGCTTTACTGTCATCATACATGGCATGAGGAAAATATAAATAGCTTCCACTGGACGGTGCACAACAACAAGCAGTAAGTAATAAAATATCAACATTCAATAATAAAATCGAATGTACATATATAACAAAACAACATTGAAAAGGACACCATGTGCAAAGGAGGCCAGATATGTGCAATGTGGGAGCTAGATGAAATAGAACAAGAACCAGTAGAATATGATAAATATGTTACGAAATTGCATGAAAGCACCAAAGAGTGACATTGTGCATTCAGATAGACAGGTGTTTGGATTTAAAATCTTGGAGTTAAACTTAGAAGAACACAAACTCTAAAACTTTGTTGATACGTTTTTGTTTTGTTTACAGATATTAAGTTAAAGGAGTTTTATTCGTGACATATAACCAATCAAATCACTCCAGAAGACAGAGTGACCACAGGTAGATAAAGGTTCAGAGCCAAAGTAGCGCCATTTTTAAATGTATTTATTACCATAAATCAGTAAAAAATAAAATACCGATAATCAGTAAATCAGTCAGCCCACAATTACTGCAATTCTACAATGTATGTCTCTTTCCTTTGACTTGTTATTTGTACAATATATGATGTATATGATGGTGTTTTTTCATACCAAAGGCTATACTATGATGTTTTCTAAGAGACATACGATGCTACTCTGTTTGTTCTGGCCCTGGGCCGCTGCACTCCTCCTCTGTTGTTTTCTGGATTGTACTCAGCTGCATGCCTTCGTCTACCCGGCCTCCGTTGACTCGTCCCACCTGCCGTCTCTGGAGCTGAAGCTGGATTGGAACAGACCAAAGTACAGTCCAATCACGATGCCAGCTGCCTCTCAAAAGGCTCCTTCATCTGGCAGGTGGCGGCACTTCTTCTGAGGGGAAGCTGAGCTGGCATGGCAGAACTTTGGAGATGTGTTCCAGTGGCTGGTGGATGTGTGGGGAGATAGAGAGGGACCTTTGAATTGTTCAGAAAGGAAAACAGGAAACCCATTGGTAGTTTTAGTTTAGGCTGCTACTGCGGTGTGTTTTTGGGTTTTAAGAGGTGAACAGAAAGAGTTTTTTTTTGTATCGATTATCTTTTACTTTGTTCCTGGTTGGAATGCCCATCAATGTCAACGTGAAGTTCACTTTTAGTTCTGTTTATTTATTTTTATTTTACTAACACCCATTTCCTTTTAACCCCCTCACATGTTGTGTTGTTGTAAACTTACTCTTTCAAATAAATACTCGTCTAACCCTCTGGAAACCAGCATTTGGACTGTTTTTGTGTTGCTCCTCACCGACTTCAGACAGCCGGGACAAAACAACGTTTGTTGGACCAAAGTCTTTTCTAAGACGTTTTTAGAGCGACATGCTAAACTATGACGTTTTTAGAGTGACATGCTATACTATGACATTTTTGGAGCGACATGCTAAACTATGACGTTTTTAGAGTGACATGCTATACTATGACATTTTTGGAGCGACATGCTAAACTAAGACGTTTTTAGAGCGACATGCTAAACTATGACGTTTTTAGAGTGACATGC